>NC_040091.1:23778064-24081094 GCF_003369695.1 Bos indicus x Bos taurus | reverse complement strand
AACGTTGTTTTCTGAGTCATTTGTTGTCCAAGAAGCACTCTGAACCTCGTTCATAAAGACTTTTATTAAAGTGATTGTTTTCTTTTTCCTTCAAATGAAATTATGCTTTTCCAGATTGAAATGAACATTGAAATGAACCCTAAATTTAAAACTTGTGACATATAAGATGGAACCACTTTTGATCATAATGTATTCCTAGTCAGGTTTCCAACCCAAGGTGTTTTGGTCTTGGCAGCATTACAATAAGAGGTTGAAATGAAAAGACACAGGTTTGTTGCTCTTTGGATAGACAAAGTGAGCCCTCTCAGGCCTTTAAAAAAAAAAAAAAAAGGCAAAGCTTTTAAGGAACCCCAGCCAGTCTAACAGTCAGCCCTGCTTTAGAATCCATTGCAAATAAAGCTCCGAACTTGAGCACACTGGAAGGACTAGAAATGCTTCATGATCTTAAGGGCTTTGTGGCCCAAGAGACTAAACTGTAAAACGAGGGCAGCAGTAGCTTCTACCTCTAGGATTTCAGTGAGGATTAAATGAGATAATCGTGTAAGGCAGCAGGCCTCAACATTTTTGGCACCAGAGGCCAGTTTTGTGGAAGACAATTTTTCCTGGGATCAGGGCAGTGAGGGGGTTGGTTTCAGGATAATTCACGTGCATTAATTTTTATGTACTTTATTTTTATTATTATTAATTGATATATACAATGAAATAATTATACAACTCACCATAGTGCGGAATCGGATCATTGGGCGTTAGATTCTCATAAGGAGCACACCTCACAAATCTCTCACTTGCGCAGTTCACAGCAGGTCTGCACTCCTATGAGAATCTAATGCAGCCACGGATCTGACAGGAAGCGGAGCTCAGGAGCTCAGGTGATAATGTGAGCAATGCGGAGTAAATACAGATGAAGCATCGATTATGCCTGCCACTCACTTCCTGGGGAACATCTCCAATCAGTTGATTTTAAGTAAAGGAGATTACCTCAATAATGTGGATGAGCCTCATGCAGTCAGTTTTGAGGCTTTTAAGAACAAAAATAGGTTTCTCGGAGAAAAAAATTCTGCCTAAAACTCCATCATCAATTTCTGCCCCAGTTTCCAGACTGTTGCCTTACCCAATGGATTTCAGACTTAGCACCCCACACAAACTGATATGATGTATCCATCCTTAAAGATGCTGATAATTTCTCCCTTAGAGTAGAGGCTTGACCCAGAAAGTGAGCGTTTTGCTTGATAACTTCCAAAGCTTCCTAAATTGTTTCAATCTTCTATTTGGAGGAAGAAGCATTGACTTCACTTGCTGTCTGTCACCATTATGATCCAAGGGTGTAGAGGTTTGCTTGCCCCATTTGCTTCAGTGTTACCAAGTCGCATGTGATACAACATTTATTCCGTCAGCAAACGTTTATTGAGTGCCTCCTCTGTGCCAGGTACTCAACCTAGACACTGTGGAGTAGAGCTGTAAAAAAACGCAAAAAACCCTTTCCCCTGTGAGATTTACATCCTCATGAGGGAAGACAACATGCAAACAAATAAATAAGTAAAATATATTATTGATATGATGATAGGTTCTTTGGGGAAAAACAAGTCAGGGGAGGAGTCAGGCAATGCTAGAGGTAGGTGTCATTGAAATAGGTTGATGAGCCGAGTCTTCCTTAAAAATATGACCTTGGAGCAAAACCAATGTATCAATAATGCTATGTGAAATTGCCAAATATTTCTGTTTTAAAATGACAGAAAATTCTGACTCACAATGGTTTAAACAATAAAGGAAGACCATTTTTCACATAACAAAAATAATAAGTATAGCGGCATTTATTGAGCATCCACAGTGTACCAGACACTCTTTTGAGCAGCCTACATGTATGCACTCACTTAAGGCTCACAATCAGCCTTATAAAGTAGGTACTTTTTGTATCCTTGTTTCATAGGTGGAGAGACCAAGGCTCAGAGAGAGTGAGATTTTTCCAAAAGTTTGTGTGACTGGCAAGTGGCATAGCTCTACAGATTTGTCCCTGGCCAAGTTTCTTTCCTGACTCAGATGTTTGCCAATGAGAGAAAAGGCAGGTAGATCATGTCAGGGCTCTGTCCCAGGTCTTCCCTGTGTCTCTCCTAGCTCCAGTCTCCTCTCTGTTTTGCCTTATCCTCAGCTGTAGTGAGATGGCTGCAGCATTTCCATGAGTCACGCTTGGACACAAGAGAGAAAGGGACTGTCCTTCCTGGGTCACCCCAGGAAGTACTAGGACACTTATCTTCACGGAACACGGGAAGGCAGTGGGTCAATGGGCCCATTCCTAGACCAATCACTACTAAGGGGGAATAGGTTTAGATCAAACTAATTTTTTTCAGGAATGACAAGGATATCGGGATTCAAATGAAAGACTTTGCCAATGATCTATTAATGGCTTGTGCTTGTATTACTTTCCTCAGCTGAGGTCCATCAACAGAAATGAGTAAACATCATGTCTTTCACAGCTAGAGTGCATGCTGTATGTCACACTCCACCTTGGAGAAACTGAATGTTTGATCTATTTGATTCTGTTGTGGATCTTGGACATGAACCCAGGATAGGCAGTGGTCATATAAAAAAGGCCACAGCTCCACTGGGGGCACGTGCTGCAAATTCTGTTCTCAGTCTTCAGGATTTTAGTGTTGAGCTGTTTTATACTACCCTCTCCTAACTGACATCACCAGAAGTGTTGATAACAAGAAGGGCTGTTTATTTTGACCTCATACATCAAAGTGACTGGATTTCTTATCAGATGTGTTCAAAAGCTTTTAGTCTGACTAAAGACCATCAGGAGATTTTTGGCTGTGTGCTAAAAGTGAGAGTAGAAAAAGGCCACTGAGTGTATTTCTGAAATCACACTTGGGTAAAAAAGCAGAAACTACACAAATGGAAATTATTCTGAAATTTCTCTGAAGATAGTACATGATTATTTCAACAATACTTATTTTATAGACTGTGCTTGATAATGTTTATCTGGTCCATTATAAAGCCAACCAGTCAAAATGCCTAATCACCCATGCAATTTTGTTTGATACCAAACACTAATAGGGAGATTTTCATTATCAAACAAACTTGGATTTTAGCCCTATTCAGCATTTGCCTCCAATCAAACTTACTATCTCCCTTTTCAGTTTGGCATGGGAGTACGATATTGCAGATATCTATATTGTCCCAGCACCCTATAATGGTATTACAATGACAATTTTATTAGGTCCATAAAAATTTTGCAACTTCCCCACAGCACACTGTAATTTCACCAACAGTTGTAAAAGGTCTTAAATTATATTTGTGCAAAATTGAGATGAATGGGCTTGAGCATTAATGCATTTCTCGTTGTGTAATAGGGACTTTTTCTTCCCTCTCTCTTTGCCAAGAACACAGAAAAGACTATCCCATTCAACTATTTGTCAACTCCCATTAGAAACATTTAATACTAATAAAATTTATGGATTCAGTTTCCAAAGGATACTGCCAGAAGACTTCATGATTACTACATCGGTACTTAAATACAACCATTGTTCACCTTATAAAAATCTATATGCAGCCTGACAGGTATAAAATGTAGCTTTGTGTGCTGAGTCAGCATCATAGACTTTTTTTTTTTTTTGGTTGAAGTAGAGTTCATGAAATAAAAGTAAATGTGTTCTCAAGCCAGTGAGGAAAGATTGATCTGAAAATATTCCCCCAATAAATATGAAACTGACAGACTATGATGCTATATGCCTATTCTCAGCTGAAAAAGAAATAAAACATGATTCAATTGAATCCGTAAGTAGGGAATAAGTGAATTCACTTTCAAGGTTTTATATACATAGTCACAAATGTTAGCTTGAGCATGTAAATTACAAAAGGTTAAATAAAGTGCTGTCTTTCAAATAGGAAGATTTGGCCAACAGATCTCTCAAGTAGCATTTCTAGAAGTCAAGATGGCTTTGCCTCTATCCACATACACGCGCACTGTCATTCTTGGAATCTGATTCTTTAAGCCATAATTGTTTCTTCCTCTAAACTCCCCACATAACAATGTGACAATTTCTGATTTGTATCATAGTTATTTGTGTACAAGCCTTCTCATTCCTAATAGGAGCTCCTTATTTTATTTTGTTATTATCTTTAGCTAAGCTACAATGAATTGTAAATGATAGGTATTTCTCATGTATTTGCCGAATTAACAAATGAAAAAAAAAAAAGAATGAATGAGATGTCTGTCACCCAGACTATGCAATCTGTAGTAACTCATGGAGCTAACAAGTTCATAAGAAATAGTATCATGGAAGTAAGGAATTTACAACTGTGACACCCTCATAAGTATCAGTGTTTATTAAGCTAAATGATGGTGCAGAAGAACATAAGACAGTGGTGGTTAAGCTGGAATATAAGTAGCCCTGAAGGTATACACTGTCCAAGGGGCTATTGACTTGGGTAATTTTAAGGCAATACATTTTCTGTTTCTCAGCTTCCATATTTGGTTTTTAAAAATCTCTTTGCTTGAAGAAATGTCTGGAGTTGACATTTCCTGTCCATTCTTCCTTCTGCCAATTGACAAAAGACAGACATACCTCTGATCCTGAACCTTATGATGGTGCATTTTCCTGAGGTGTGAAATCCTTCAGCCCTCCCCCTGTCAAACAGACCATTTGAAATATTGGTATTGGTGAAGGCTCCTGTGCCTATAGGAGACACCTAAACCAGTGAGAGGGCTCCTTATGTTTTCCTATCTTACGTATTTATGCATATAAAAGCAAAGTGTGGCGTTATACCCTAAGTATTATCAACCCATTTAGGATGTTCTGAAGTTAGATATATTTTAGAGTGCAAAAGCAAGTGAGATAAAGATTTTTGTTTAATGATCTTGTTCTTTTCCATCCTCCAACTATTCTCCAAAAAAAAAAAAAATGAACTGCTCCTGAGGAAGAGTTCTGCAAGAGCAAAGAAAAAAAAATGCTGATTAAAAAAATTATATATTGAAGGCAACTGCAACTTTGTAATACCCAAGCACAAACTCATGGCACATTTTCCTGCCTTTTTAATTCATCTTCAAAATTCAAAAGTGAAATGGCTGTCAAAAAATTAGCATTTAATTAATTAAATTAATATTTATATTAACTAGTGTAAGGAATTATACTTCCAAAAAACTAAGAAAATGAAGGAGGACCTAACTGAACTGCCATCTGATTAATTATTTAAAATACTTTTGATGATAGATCTCTTAATTGCCTTTTAACACTTAAATCAAAAGGCATTCATTCCCATCTAATTTATTATGAGAACAAAATATCTTATTGCTACATCTGTTAAAATAAAAAAATAGAAATAGTATTCATTCTGAATTCCATTTGTCTGGTAATTAAGAGAACAAATAGAGAATTTTAAATCTCCTATCATTAAAAAATTTACATCCCATAAAATTTTGTATTACTGTATGAGTAATAATCATAAATTATAAGATTATAAGTAATTTTTTAAATTGTGATATAATTTTGGTTTTTGACTGACTATGCAGTAATAACGTTTGTGATAATTGAATGATTCAGCACAGCAGAAATTGTTTCCAACATGGAGCCTTGTGGGCACTGAAAATTTAAATTAAACATTTAAAAGATATGGTGTTGCTAATAAGAGTGGTATGGTGTTCAATAACCATAAAACAACTGTTAAATTAGCTCAAAATTCTGTGAGAGTAGAATGATAATATAAATTAAGGTAAGAAGAAGAACCTTTAAAATTCCCAACTGTGAAAATAGGGCTTAATTATCTATATGTAAGTAGATGATGGTAGGATCAAATTTTTATGCTATATACTTTTGGAAGTGGCACTAGTGGTCAAGAATGGGCCTGCCAAAGCAGGAGACAAAAGAGATGCAGGTTTGATCCCTGGGTCAGGAAGATCCCTGGAGAAGGAAATAGCAAGCCACTTCAGTATTCTTGCCTGGAGAATCCCATGGATAAAGGAGTCTGGAGGATTACAGTCCTTGGGGTCGCAAAGAGTCAGCCACGACTGAAGCAACTTGGCATGCCAAAATAGTGAGGTAACAATTTTATATTAACTGTCAATTCCTGCAACACACAAGTAATTTTCATAGTATTGCTTAACATATTATGCAAAAATTTAGGTGTCAATATAAAGATGAACAAATGACATGAGTTTTAGACATTCTTATGAAAAAATGTAATTAAAAAAGATTGAAGTTCCCTAATTTCAAACTGGTCTCTATGCTGAGAAAATATCCAGTTTAGCGGGAAAGAAAGAAAGCATAGATAAAATCAGTTAACAACAAATACACTCAGTATTCTAGCTTTAATTTCTTTGTTCTCTCTGAGGCTGCAAGTACAAATCTGATCATTAACTCTAGTAAATCCATTCAACAACACTGCTCAGCCCTCTTTGGCCAGGCTCTAGTCAGATGCTGAAAGTGTAAAGGTTGACATGACAAGAATGTTACCCTGATAGGGTTCACTCTCTGGTAGGTGAACTTCCCAGGACAAACCAAACTGACCCAGAAAATGGCTTAAGCACTTCAGCTACATTAATAGATTTAAATGATTCCTATAACATGGATTCTTTCTGAGTAATGATTTATTTCTTATAAAAATGGTAAAAATTTTTATCATGTGCAAAGTTCACAGCAACATTATTCACAATAGCCAAAAGATAAAACCAATCCAAACTTTCATTACTGGATAAATACAATGTGGTCTGTGCATTCAATGGAATAGCATTCAGTCTTCAAAACAAAGGAAATTCTGAGACATGCTACAACATGGATGAGTTTTGAAGACGTGTTAAGTGAAATAAGCCAGACTCAGGACAAATACTGTATTATTCTATTACATGAAGTACCTAGAGTAGCCAAATCCATAAAGACAGAAAGTAGAATGGTGGTTTCCAAGGCCTGGGAGTGGGGTGGGAGTAGGAAGGAATGGGGAACTATTGCTTAATGGGTATAAAGTTTCAGTTTGGGAGAATGAAAAAAAATTCTGGAAATGGATGGTGGTGATGGTTGCACAACAATGTATGTGCTTAATACCATTGAACTGCACACTTGAAATGAGTAAAATAGTGCATGTTATGTATGAGTGTGTGCTAAGTCCCTTCAGTAACGTCTGACTCTTTGTGACCCTATGGACCGTAGCCCACCAGGCTCCTCTGTCCATGGGATTCTCCAGGCAAGAATACTGGAGTGGGTTGTCATGCCCTCCTCCAGGGGATCTTCCTGACCCAGGGATTGAACCTGCATCTCTTATGTCTCCTGCATTGGCAGGCAGGTTCTTACCACTAGTGCCACCTGGAAAGCCCATGTTACATATATTTTATCACAATAAAAAGGTGGTAAAAATGAATTGATCCACTATTTAATTACATACCTTTTCAAAATATATTTACTAAGCACCTACTACATTCAGGCACCATGCTATTGACACAAAAACTAAAATATGATTCCTGTCATCAAGGATCCCTGAGTCTAGCCCTTTTTGAGTGTGATTCCAGATTGTATTAGCCAAGGAATGTGAATTTTCAAAATGGGAGCAAACAGGTAAATCAAGTCCTTGAACTAAGCTTGAGCTCAGCTTCTACAGCCTGATTATTCCTTTCAATCAAATTAACCAAAGCCCTAATAAATGCATACTTCATGGTAAGATAGCTTTCTGCTTTACTCACATGCAAAATCTTCAGGTAGAAATTAGTCACACAACTGAAATTCTTGAGACTCATACCTGCTTCTTAAGCTACGTGATACAACACAACAGGTTGTCTTTAGAATGATCAGTAATTGCACTACAATCAACTTTCTCAAAAACTCTATGATTGTTAAGCCAAAAATAAAACATAAAAAATTCACCCCTGTTTAACTCAGATCCAATGAGCTGGAGAGCTGCCAAATCTTGCTTTGTTTTATGATCTGTGGAGACGGCCTTAGTCTCTCTTCTTTTCAGCATTAGGGGAAGTAGGTCTCTCGTGAGTATTATTCTCCCCAGATAGTTCTCTTCTTTGCTGCAGTCAGAAGATAAGTTGAAAATGTGGTAGGAAGAAAATCCTACCCAATTCCCTTCTTAAACAACCAAGCAACAACAAACAGGGCATCAAGTGCTATTACAGGAAATGACCTCAGAGAGAATCAATTCTTTGAAATCACAGATTGGAAACAGAGGCTGTGGGGAGAGATAGCTCCCAGGAACCAGAAAGGCAGCAATACAGATGATTTTTTTAACTTCTTATTTTGTATTGGGGTATGCATGCAGGCTAAGTCACTTCAGTCGGATCCGACTCTTTGCGACCCTACAGACTGTAGCCCTCCAGGCTCCTCTGTCCATAGGATTCTCCAAGCAAGAATACTGGAATGGGTTGCCATGCCCTTCTCCGGGGGATCTTCCTGACCCAGGTATTGAGCCCACATCTCTTACATCGCCTGCATTGGCAGGTGGGTTCTTGAGCACTAGCGCCACCTGGGAAGTATATTGGAGTATAGCTGATTAACAATGTGCTAGTTTCAGTCAACATATATACATGTGTCCACTCCCTTGAAAACTCCCCTCCCATCCAGACTGCCCCATAACACTGAGTGGAGTTCCCTGTGCTACACCATAGGTCCTTGTTGGTTATCCATTTTAAATATAGCAATGTGTACACGTCCATCCCAAACTCCCTAACTCTCCCTTTCCCCCATCCTTCCCCACTGGAAGGAAGGTATCCCCCATCCTTCCCATAAGTTCCTTCTCTAACTCTGGGAGTAAACACAGATGAATGTTTTAACCCATCTCCCCAGGCCCAGTTCTATGCTTAACAGTTTAATCCTCCTGAATCTAAGGGGTAAAAGTGGAAAATTCACCCCAACCAGTTACTTAGAATTGCTTAGAGCAAAACAAAGAAGTCACTGTTGACTTCAATGGTGGTTGAAAGTGTTTACAACATTTAGCATCAACACTAAGTATGCTCAGAGTCTGGACAGCTATTCCAGTACCTTGCACTGCTGTCTACTTGGTGAGGAAAATCAAGAATGACAGCAGCTAGTAAAGACCACCTCAGCATTTTGGGGTCTTTCCCTAGAGCAAGACTCTCTCCCCTAAACGAGTACAGACATCTGCATACCACGATTTGCTGGGGAAGAGGGTGGCTGGCCACAAACAGCCTGTGGAATCCAAACGAATCCAAATACAAGGAGGAGGAGAAAGATGGTACAGAAAGAGTTGCCCCCAAACCCCACAAATCTGCCAAATTAGAAAAGCGAGGAAGAGAAACTTGATTTCCAAGACACACTGGGAAGACGGGAAGGGATGTAAAGTTTTTCTGTATGCCTTCCCAACCAAAATCCCACTTGCAAAATAGAGTTGTTATAAAAATAGATTTAAGGATAATGGGGGCCTTGTAGCTGGGGGACTAGGAAGGTACAGCTGACCAAATTTAGCAAGAATAAAGACTTTCACAGTGAGGTTTTTCTGTTTTTTGATTATCAATGACTACTCTGATGCTTTTTTTTTTTTCCCTTTTCAATATTCTCTACAGTAAATCAGAAACCACATGACCGTCGTTTCTCCTGCTGTAATTTACAGAGATGTAGTATAGCAAGAAAAACAAATGATACTGACTCAGATTCCAAAGAACCCAAGGATCAGATTTCCAGGCAATAGTTGTGAATAGCATTTATCCACCATGTAATTTTCCTTTTCAGTGTGTGACTCTCTGTGTGTGTATGTGTGTAAGCCTGGGTCTAACAGAGGGTGGAAATAAGAGGGTAAAGGAAATAATAGTTTCAGTTATCTGAAGAGAAGGCTTTTTTTATCCTATATAGAAATGCTGTAAATCCCACCAAGTTTACTTGGGGGCTCAGGAATGAGAGAAGGGGAAGAAAGCATGAAAGGAAGGAAGGGAGGGACAGAGAAAGAATGAAGAAAAAATGAAAGAAGGAAGAGAAAGAAAAAGAGCAAAAAATAAAAAAACATACTTAGGTGAAAACCACTACTTGGGAGAAAAGCAAAGTGAGGCCACATGTTGGGGAATAAATGGGTTTCCACATGTGAATGCCAATATATTATTGACTTACCCTGAGTCATAAATATGACAATTTGCCTCATTTCATAGTGAGGTCAGTCTCAGCCCAAATAAGCAGCCATCCTCTGCTTACTTAATGTTCCTAAATATGAGCTTTCCCCAAAGCTCTCTGCGCATATAATATAACGCCATGTGCATATGCAGTGGGGAGGAGGGATCGGGGAGGTGACAGAAAGCAAGCTGTGAACACAAAGATACTTTTAAGCCGAATACTTGTACATGATATATAGAACAGAAGATCGTCCATCATGGTTATTGAAACTGTGACCAGCAAAGCTATAAACCTGACACGAAAGAAGAGAAAATATGACTTGTTAGGTTGAAAAAGCACCAAAGAGGGAATTATAAAAGGGAAAATTTCATGACAAATTAGTTTGTATTTTTTGTTTTCATTTCTGACACATGATAGGAAATGCTATATGTTTGCTTAAGGAAGTGCAAATTTCTCCACTTCATCCATTTAAAATCCTCACCCTTAGGCCTTTTGTACTGAAGCATAAAGTTTGGAGACCTTAAAAAGTCATAATGTTTCCCCAAAGAATTTGGCCTCAGAAACATATTACAATTCAGAACGGCTAAAAAGGAAAGCCATTTTACAGCAATCTGGCGGTGTCTGCTTCAGACGGCTCGCAAGGAGCATCAATTCATTCTCATGGTTTCTTTACCATATTTGATGAAATATTAGATGTGATTGAAACAAGCGGCTCAAGCAAGAAAGTCATAAACTTGGAAACAGTGTTGTAAAACAAAAGTGCGCTAACATAAAGTAAGTCTCAGATTGGAAAAAAAATGCCCGGTGGCTTGCTCATAGACTAATCATACAATGAGCTGGAAAGTTACAGATGTTAAGGACCAATCTGCTCTTTTATACACATTCCTCTTCTGGGAACTAAGATTTGGAGCTTAGTAATAACCATTCCCCCAACTCTGGGGAGCAGATAAAGCAGAGCAAGTAAAAGAAAAAAGCTTAAGTTCAAGAGAGGGTACTGAAAAGTCCCTATTTTAATATGCTCTGCAATTTCTGTGGGAGGGGAGGGTGGAGGTGGGTTGAAAGGAGAGGAGTGAAGAGAAGACAAGATGATAATAAGGAAATTCCCCCCATGCAATATATTAGTAGCTACAATAACAGTAATATTGCACAATTAACAAAATGATGATACCTTTCAGTTACAGCTGCAATTTAATCTTGAAAGACATCAGTTCTCTCTAAATCACTCTACAAAAAATTATAGAATTCTACAATCCCAATCAAAATCTCAACAAAACGCTTTTAACCAAAAAAATTATTCTAAAATGTAGTCTAAAGAATGAACAAGCAGAAATTGCTAGGAAAATGCTAAAAAGGATGATTAATGGAGAGAGGTATATTTATCTTAACAGATTAAAATTAACTATAAAATCATTATCACTAAAACAGTCTAGTATTCAGGCAGGAATAGAATTGAATATAAAAATAATACCAACATATATGTAAACTTAGTTTATATCAAAGATGGGATTTCAAATCAGATCAAAAAAAAGATGGAGTATGCTTATAATAATGTTGGAAAAATCTGTTAGTAATTTATAAAATAAATTAAGCTGCATCTCAACTCACTCCTGATTCCAATATAAATTTTAAATGAATCAAATATTTAAGTAAAAAGAAATGCAAACATAAAAGCACTAGGAAAATATGGGTGAATACTTTTATAATTTTGTGATGGAGAAAGCTGTTCCAAGTATAACAGAAAATTCAGAAACCATAAAATATAATGAAATCTTGCTGCATAAAAATAAGATGAAATGTATGAAAAAAAGAAATCAACAAAGTCAAAATAGCAAAGACAACTGGGAAATCTTAATAATACTATATTTTCACCTCAGCAAATTATGTTATATAAATGAATTCATGCATTTAAGCTAATATAGCTAATATACAAAGAGTTCTCAGAGATAAATATAAAACAATCCCAACAGAAAAAATCATATGAAGAATGTGTACATTCAAATAACCATAGAAATACGAATATCCAGGGACTTTCCTAGTGGTTCAGTGGTTAAGACTCTGTGCTCCCGTGGTTTGACCCCTGGTCAGTGACCTAGATCCTGCATATCACAAGGCATGGTCTAAAGAAAAAAAAAAAGAAATATAAATATTCAACATCCTTAAGAAAAATATTCAATTTCACTATTAATTTAAAAAATGCAAATAAAATGCCAAAGAGATATCATTTCTATCAGATTAGCTATGATTTTTAAAATAATTATAGGATCCCTCAAGAGTCCTATAATAGCTTCTAAAGTGTTGTTTTCATGCTTGCTCTTCTATAGAGAATTCTTATAAGAGGCATCATTTTAAAAGGTAAACCACATTAGTTCCAGGATTTGGATCCTGACTACCTGGGTTTGAATCTTAGTTCTGCCTCCAACTCACTGTGTGAACTTGACCAATTCATCTAATCTGTTTATGCTTTTGTAAAATGAAGATGATAGTGATAGTGTCTAGTTCTTGCATTGAAAAGATTACGTGTATTAACATGTGGAACATGCTTGGAACACCTTGTATATAGCAGACACTTATCAAGTATTAGTGCTGAGGAAAATGCTGCTGCTGGTGATGCTAATGGTGATGATACCACAGTCCTGCACAGAAACTTCCGGTGGCATCCCACCAAACTCAGAATAATACACAAAACGCTCATCGCAGCCTTAGAGGTGCTACAGAATCTGGCCCCTGCATATCTGCAATCCAACTACTGGGCCTCCTTCACTCGGTTGAAGCCACACTAGCCAAAAACTTCATATACCCCCTTCACTCTAAGTGTCTTTGTAATTGCTCTGTTGGACTTCCTGGTGGCTCAGCAGTTGAGAATCTGCCTGCCAATGCAGGAGAAGTGGGTTTGATCCCTGGGTCAGGAACATCCCTTCATGTTTTCCAAACTATTAATAGTAATTACCTCTTACTAATAGAATCTGTTACTTCTGTCTTGCTTCCTTCCTTTCCTCCTGATATCTTTTCTTCATTCCTGATGTATTTGTTCTTTTCTTCATTCCTTCCTGGAGAAGGAAATAATAGCCCATTCCAGTATTCTTGCCTGAAGAATCCCATGGACAGAGGAGCCTGGCAGGCTACAGCTCATCGGGTCTTAAAGAGTCAGACACGACTGAGGGACTGAACAACAACTGCTTTATTCCTAGCCTGGACCACTGTTTGCCCAAACATGTTTCATTGTTTCCTCCTCAGGTCTTTGCTCCAATGGTCACCACCTCAGAAAAGATTTCCTGAAACACTTGATCTAAATTGGTCCCTACCTCCAACCCTGTTGAATACTGCTATATGTGATTGATTAAAACATAACCTAATCTTACTTTCTAGGGAGCAATTTAGCTATATATGTTATAACTTAAAAAGAACATTCCCTCATATCCAGCTATCTCACTCCCTTTCCTTAGTATAAGGAAATAAATCTGACAAGCATGTGAAGAACTATACAAATATTTTTTCCATCAAAACATGGTCTATAATAAAGAAAAACTAGCACAATCTAAAGGTTCATCAATGATCAATTTGCTATAAAAAAGGTACCCCAAAACTTTATGACTTTAACAATAGCCATTTGTTCAGCTAACACATTGTGGGTTGGCAAGTTGGCAGAGTTTAGCTGGATGGGTCTCCTGTTTGGCTGGCCTCACTCATTTGTCTGTGATTAGCTGTCAGCTGGGCTGGTTCACATAGCAGTTTAGCAGGATTCCAAGAGAACAAATAGAAACATGCAAGGTCCCTTTTGATGACTAGGACCCGATCTTGCATAGTATCATTTGTATTTTATTTTTTCAGCCAAAACAAGTCAGACCCAGACCCAAATGATGCAGAAACCGACTCCACTTCTTCATGGCAGGAACAGCAAAACCACATAGCAAAGGAGCACAGAGAGAGAGAGGTAGAATATATGGCCATTTTTCAATCCATCAAAATAAAGAATGGGTTGAATAAACTATGGTAATAATGACACAAATTTTGCATCTATTAAAAAAATGGTGATGATCTATATTGATTTGTTCAGAAAGATGCTTATGGTATCTTTAAATAAGCAAAGCATAGTATTGCCACACTTATGATTTATATCCTATGTACAAACATATCTATACATGTGAAAGATATTGGGAAGGATGCTTTCCAAAATATTAATAGTAATTAGCTTTCACTAATAGAATCTGCTAACTCTGCCTTCCTTCGTGATATCTTTTCTTCATTCCTGATGTATTTGTTCTTTTTTTCCTCCCTCCCTTCCTTCCTTCCTCCCATCCCTTTTTCCTTCCCTCTTTCTTCTGCCTTCCTTCCTGAATTCCCATAGCCAAGCGTCCCTTCCTAGAGTGAAGTGACTAGACTCTGCTCCTTATGCCTCATCCTATACTAGTTTAGTCTGGGCAGTTCTTATGACACTAGAAGAACAAGAATATTATCATAAGCTTGCAGGTATGTTTCAGTTCTCCACCTGCACTGAAACTACAAAAACAAGTCTCATGGCCAAACTCAGAATCATGGAGCAGGGAAGCAGTCTTCATCTCTTGCTTAGAGGAAGTGCAAAGTCACACATGGGAATTTGCTGTGTAACTCAGGGAACTCAAACCGGGGCTCTGTAACCACCGAAAGTGGTGGGATGGGGAGGGAGGTGAAAGGGAGATTCGAAGAGGGAGGACATAGATATACCTATGGTTGATTCATGTTGATGTTCGGCAGAAACTAACACAGTACTGTAGAACAATTACCCTTCAATTAAATATAAATAAAATTAGCTACCAAAAAAAAGGGGGATGCAAGAAGGAAAAGGATCAAGAACTGCCCCTGTTAATGCAACCAACTACAACCATCTAGTCAAAGCTATGGTTTTTCCAGTGGTCATGTATGGATGTGAGAGTTGGACTATAAAGAAAGCTGAGCGCTGAAGAATTGATGCTTTTGAACTGTGGTGTTGGAGAAGACTCTTGAGAGTCCCTTGAACTGCAAGGAGATCAAACCAGTCCCTCCTAAAGGAAATCAGTCCTGAATATTCATTGGAAAGACTAATGCTAAAGCTGAAACTCCAGTACTTTGGCCACCTGATGCAAAGAACTGACTCATTGGAAAAGATCCTGATGCTGGGAAAGATTGAAGGCAGGAGGAGAAGGGGACGACAGCAGATGAGATAGTTGGATGGTATCACCCACTCGAGAGACATGAGTTTTGTAAGCTCTGGAGTTGGTGTTGAACAGGAAGGCCTGGCATGCTGCAGTCCATGGAGTCTCAGAGTTGGACATGACTGAATGACTGAACTGAACTGTTAACAAGGATGGTGATCTAGTTGGAAGGAATGGACTAGAAGATTTTCTCTTAAAGTTGTGCTTGCCTAGCAAACATATTGTTTCTTAGAAAAACTATTTGCTTAGGAAATGATAGAAGGCTAATAGGTATTACATAAGGTAAAGCATCCTTACCATGATTTGACATCCATGTCTATCCAGTCAGGTCAGTTCAGTTCAATGGCTCAGTCGTGTCCATTGGATCATAGAAAAAAGTCTGTCTAGTGTTACCATAAAAATAAAATGAGATAAATTTTAAAGTACTCTGAAAACTTTAAAGCTAGGTACAGATGATTATTCTATGTTGATTTCTGATTGCCAGTGAATGTTTTTTGGGCTTCCTTTCCTTTCCTTGGAGTTTTCAGGCAATGCAAAAATTATTTCAATAACAAAGTAAGCCAAACACGATTGGGTACATAAATCTGTTGCTGAAAAACAAAGACAACATTACACGATGTCTACCAAAGCCAAACACAAATTACTCTGCGGAAATTTACAACATTCGTGTGAATAATTGAAATTCAGCTAAATTATTATTATCCTTTCTAATACTTGACTTGCATCTTATGTCTACCAGAAGACTTGGTGATATTTAAAAATCAGATAAATTCCATTAAGCTATTGCTTTCATTAACATGAGTCTCTGCCTGCAGGGATTCTAAAATGAGTCATTCTTCCTTGAAATGCATCCAGTTGCTGGAGCAGCTGTAAACTGTGGGAGTTGATACTCCCCAATATTGAGGTGAAAGAGTCACTGAGCCCCACCCTTTGGAAACTACTTTGGCTACAATACTCAGACAAAGTTCAAGGCCCTCATGATGAGGCCTAAAGCCTTTAATTAATCTATTTGCCTCTGCAGCTCCTGTGGTCCCCGAATACTTCATCACTGCATAGCAACAAACGCTTATATTTACTCATCCTTTTTCTCTGAGCAACAGTACACACTTCTAGATGTCCTAGCCAACATCTAGTCATGGAAAAATAAAAACTTAGCAAAAACTCACCAGGAAGATTTGTGCCCCAGAATAGGAAACACAGAATTTTTTTTTTTTTCCACAAAACCCTCTTAAGGTATCAGAAGTTTCTCACTTCATCCCAAGTAACTATTTAGCCTTTAACTGCTTGTCTTTTCCATTCATTTTCTTTCATTAATTAATTCAACAAATATTTATTGAGCGGTTTCTCTTTTTTTAGACATGGTGATAGGCACTGGCAGTTAAATTCATATCACAGTTTAAATTAAAGCACTGGCATGCAAATGTGCTCAGTCATGTCCAACTCCTTGTGACCCCAAGGATTGTAGCCCGCCAGGCTCCTCTTTCCCTGGGATTATCCCAGCAAGGATACTGGCTGCTGCTGCTAAGTCGCTTCAGTCGTTTCCAACTCTGTGCTACCCCATAGATGGCAGCCCATCAGGCTCCCCCGTCCCTGGGATTCTCCAGGCAAGAACACTGGAGTGGGTTGCCATTTCCTTCTCCAATGCATGAAAGTGAGAAGTGAAAGTGAAGTTGCTCAGTCGTGTCCGACTCTTAGCGACCCCATGGACTGCAGCCCACCAGGCCCCTCCGTCCATGGGATTTTCCAGGCAAGAGCACTGGAGTGGGGTGCCATTGGAATGGGTTGCTATTTTGTGCTCCAGGGAATCTCCCTGACCCCGGGACTGAACCCACATCCCTTTTCGTCTCCTGCATCAAGCAGGTGGATTTTTACCACTGAGCCACCTGGGAAGCCCAAAGCACCAGAAGCCTTCTCAGTTCTATCTACTTATCAGTAAGAAGAAAGATTGGTTTTATCCCCTTTCCCTACTGTACCTTTCTTAAACCTTTGTGGAATAGGAATGGCAAGGTGCTCCACTATCTTATACCTTGTGTGAGTAACCAAGCTGAGCTATGAACTAGTTGACTAGGCAGAGCCCCAGGTTTACTGTCTCTTACATCTGTCTCTGGCTCTGTTAAGATTTAGTGCAACTGGCTTTGAAAAGAAATAAAGCATTTTGATAATGCTTTTATGTTTATATTTTAATCCTTTCTTTTAAATGTCTTTAATCATCTTAGACATAGTTATTTTATTATCTCTAAAAGATAGTTTTGTTATTGGAGCATTTTGGTAGCCTAATTCTTCTATTGTTTTTTCTCTGGTTCTTATTTATGGTGGATCTGTGTTTCATAATTGTAGATTATTAACTGATATCTGGAAGATATTATTATGGGAATCTTACATGGCATAGATTGAGAGGATGTCCTTCCAAAGCGGAATTTTACCTTCTGCCATTCCATTTATCATTAAGCCCAAGACTTCTTTTTTATTTATGTCATAATCTAAATATACATGGGCCACACTGGTGGTAAAAATACTGAACTATAATTTCACATGAACACAAGTTCCTATTTATTTCAAAAGAGACATTTTGGAGTTTGTTGTTATTGCTGTTGTGCTGTTTATTTTCTAAAGAGCTTTTTACCGGGTCCTCGGATCTTAAAGGTCAAATTCCTCCCCACAGCCAAGGTAACTAGAACAACAAGTCAAGTGCTTACTATCTCTTTATTAGTTGTTTTCATATTTTCCCTTGAAAATTTCCTTTCCTTCTTATAAACTGGAGTATATATTTAATATAATGCTTATTCTATTTTAGTGTATATTTTTATGTGTTTCTAGAAAAGGATTTTCTTGAAACTTAATCCAAATATGTCTAGAAACTAGAGTCTTCCATTATTTTCTTGATATGATCAACTCAAATTTTCCATCAAGCAGCCTGACATATGTATGAGTTTTGGCATAGAATGATCACAATTGTAAATTAGTGAGCAACCTTCTTACAGTTAGAGGCAATGTCTGTGTCTCACTTCAATTATGTGTCTGATAGGTGCTTAATAAATACTTCCTGATGAGTTAAATCGGAGAAGACAATGGCACCCCACTCTAGTACTCTTGCCTGGAAAATCCCATGGACGGAGGAGCCTGGTGGGCCGCAGTCCATGGGGTCGCTAAGAGTCAGACACGACTAAGCGACTTCACTTTCACTTCTCACTTTCATGCATTGGAGACGGAAATGGCAACCCACTCCAGTGTTCTTGCCTGGAGAATCCCAGGAACGGGGGAGCCTGGTGGGCTGCCATCTACGGGGTCGCACAGAGTCGGACACGAATGAAGCGACTTAGCAGCAGCAGCAGCAGCAGATGAATTAATTAAAATATTTTTACTGATAAACTTCTTATCTGTTATAGCTACCCCTTGTTTCTCTATGGCAAGAATGGTTTTATTATTATTTTAAAATATGCAAGTGAGTCACTCTAAAGTAATGAGGCAAATTCCACAAATGATGCATAAAAATTGGTGTTAGCAACTTGCCAATAATCACTCCTTCTATGACACATACTTACTAACAGAATTACTCACAGAGCCATAGCTGGTTCCTGTGACAAAGAGACACAGATATGGAGACTGTAGTACTGTTTTTAATTTTTAAATAATCATTAAGTGTATCTGAACAATTGATTAGTTTTCAAAGACCACCATAAAACTTAGCTTTAAAAATGAAGATTATTCATCTCTCTGGTAAACTGAAGATACCAAAGTAATATTTGATTCCCTATAAACTGGAAGCAAAATTAATTAACTGATAGTCAAATAAAATAAAGATTTTTTAAATCCATGTTGTCATCACAGTACATAGGCCTATAACTTAGTCACTAAGCAAGTCACTATTTAATTATTTATGTGATCTCCATAGTTCTAAAAATAGACCCCATATTTCAAGCAGGGAAACAACTGAAATGACTGCTGTTTCTATTTCCCAGGGTTGTGGTGACAGTACAAGGAGATTGCTGTTTCCTTGGCAACAGGATGCAAAAGACCATCAATTTACCTCTAAACATGGATGCCAGAGAAACAGGGAAATCTTGTAGGCAAAGCCCTAGTCCAAGCAGGAAATTTCATTTTTTGGAAGAGTACAAATAGGATCAAAGGAAAAAGACTAGAGAGCATGAGGATATATTCAACTTTCAGTGGCTTAACAACTTTGAGATTCAACTTGCCATCTATCAAGATAATTTGATAAAGCCCATTCAACTCAATTTCCTTTCCAAACACAAAAAGCATGAAATCTAGAGATAAGCCAGTCTGAGATAAGGCCTTGTGCTAATTTACTACCTGAGTGAACTTAGGCAAGCCTCTAATACTAGTTTTCCTCATCATAAAAATGGGAGTAATAAGAATACCAGTCTTATAGGATTGTTATTATAGGATTAACAAGGTAATAAATAAGTAAATAAACTACTGACACTAGTGTCTGACACCAATGAGTAGTCAAATATGTGCTATTATGCTAACAAACATTTAAATATTAAATATGATCAAAAGTTTGTACTAAATACTTTGATGGGTACAAAGATAAATCAGATATATACCTGGTCCATCAGGAGCTTAGATTCTAACAGAAGAGATGAAATAAGATGAAGTTAAAAACTCCATGAGAGTAAGGACTCTATGTGTCTTATTCACCCTTATGTTCCTAGCATTCAAAAAATTTCCAATATAACATATGTAAGCAGTATGTGAAAATACTCTTCTATCTCATAGAAAATGCCAAAGGTGAGCAGGAATAATATAAGAGAAAATTACGGACCTTGAACAGCAATCAAAGAAAAAATGTCTCCATAGTTTCTCACCTGTCAAAGGACAATAATGATTGCTCTTGGTTTGTTTCCTTCATACATGTTATTGTAAAGAGGAAGTAAGAATGTGTTTACCTGACAGCAGCAGATGGATAAAGCTAGCAACAAAATGATGATAAATAAACCCAAAGAAAATTAATGATATTTACAAAGAACCGTGCAGTGCTTCGTATGTGCTAGAGACTGTTTTAAGCATTTCACATGGGGTAATGAATCTTCTCTTTACAACAACTCTGTGAGATAGGTTTCATTATTATCTTTGTTTGTATAAAAGGAAACTGAAGATACAGAGAAGTTAAATCAAATGTCCAAAATCACACAGAGATTAAGTCGCAGAAACAGAATTTAATTTCTGGCAGGTTAGCTCCAGAGCCTGTGTTATGAGGCAAAGAATTCTTTGCCTCCCAACCAATGAAGCCAGGGGCCCAGACTCTCATCTGCTATTTTTACTTATTGGAAAACACTGGTCCTTTCAAAGCAGACCCTCCAAACTCCATGCTCAACTTCTGTCTCTTTCTAGCAACCTTCTCCAATACTTTCTACCAGAAGCTTGATTTCATTATCTGACTGCTTCCTGGGAGGAGGAGGAAGGGGAAGAGTGAGCTATAAATATCCCTTCCTAAGGGCCCCCCAAAGTGGAACCACCTGCTGGACCTGTGTGAGGTAGAGGGAGAAGCAGAGCTCCCTGGTGGAGAGAGGTTTGAATCCCATCACTCAACACGGGGTTTTTAAGACCTCTTGGGGGACTGACTGCTCCAAAGGGGAGGAAAGTAAACAAGCCATAATGAATGATGTCATTACAGGGTTTTATCATCTACCTGCTTAAAGATGTCAGTAAGAACTCAAAGGCAAGTGTTGGGCAGATAAAGCATTCTGAGAAAGCTGAGTTTTCAGTATACTGTGCCCCAAACCGCACAGCCCAGTTCTGAGGTCCTGGACTCACAGGTACTTCTTAGGCGTGTCCTGTTTTCTTGCACCATATCTTTGGGTATGGAAACACTTTGTAAACTAGAAACAGAACAAATGCTTCTATAACTAAGTAACCCAGAGAAAAGGCACTGATGGGGTCCTTTCTTTTGAACTGGATGAGGAAATATATTTTCTGCAGGTGTCTGGAAGCTTGAAGCAGCCCTTTATACATGCAAAAGACAATGGGTCCAAGGTCAGAGACTAAGTCAGTGATTAAACTTGGTTTTCCATCCTTTGAGTTCTTTCATTCGCAGCTGCCTAAGGCGGGCACAGGGATGAGCCAGCCACTCTTCTAAGGATCTGCTCACCCGGGACAAACCATTCTGGAGGTCAACTCTAGGGCAGAATCAAGTTAGCAAAAAGCTGTGCTTGCTTCTGCCAAAGTGCAAGATTTCTCTTGAAACACCCACACACAATCGCGGGTGCACCGTGCACGCACCGTGCACAGACAACCACAAGGAATTTTTATTTTCTCCAATCCCAATCCACAGTCAGACACAGCTGCCAAATGAGTCCCTCTGACAGCACCTCCTACACAACGAGACGCCGGAGTTGCAAACTGTGCTCCGCGGGCGTTTTAATTGTGAATCCAGATGCTCTACCCTTTTGGTTCTCTGCACTGACCTTTCACTTGAAAGTCAATTTGTCAGTCTGCTCCATGTGTCTGAAGAAATCATCAAAGCTGCCCTGCCGAGGAGCTCCCTGTAGGTTTCTCTGAATACGGCTGCAACACAGCTACACTGTACAAGAACTGGGGGGATTGGGCTGGGGGGAGACCTGGCAACGCCTCTCTGCTCAGGGTTTTGCGGGCGCGTTCTGTTTCTCAGGAAAGACAGCATCTGTGAGAGGTGGACACTGCATGTCTGTGGGGAGACAGGGAAGAAACAGAGGCAAGAAGCTGCCTCCCTTTCCCCCACCACCTTCCCACCATCAACTTGCCAGCAGGACCCAACTAAGGAGAGAAGACAGATCTTCCAGATTCCCCAAAATCCAGGCATGTCTGAGTTTTAGTCTTGAGTTTCAATATTCTGCCAGCAGAGTCAAGGGCTCAAGTCTGGAAATAAATATTCTTATGCCGGAGGGCCAAGGAGACAGGTATCCTCAGAGATACTCTAAGTGTGAAAACAGTTAAAGAGGTACAAAGGGCTGACTGAGACCATTCTGTCACCCTAAATTAAGGGACACTCAGGGATCTAGTCTTTAGTTGCTAGGAAGAACTAGACAGGGCCAGGGGCCAGCCCAGTAGCACCCCATGCCATCCCCAGGTACTGGGGCTGTCTTTCTAGTTCCTGTCCACCCAGAACAACCTCTTACCTTTAAAACTTTCTCTCCTACACCCCACCTGCCATCACATGTACACACACACAAACTACCACCACCACCACCACAGTCAAATCCTACTGAGCTCAATAGGATCAAGTTGGCAAAAAGCTGTGCTTGCTTCTGCCAAAGTGCAAGATTTCTCTTGAAACACCCACACACAATCACCACCACAGTCTCAATTCTATTGAGTTCTGTTGAACGATTTGTCAATATGATAAGTTAACTGTGGCTGTGTGTGCACTGGAAAAGCATCTTCTGGGAACCAAACAGTCAAGATTATAGCTAGTTCTGCCCCTGGTATCCTTTAACAACTTTGAGCCACTGGTTATTTGCCAAAATATAGTGGAATGAACTATGAGGTAGAAAAGGCAGACCAGTTTGCACTAGAAGCCAAGACATTTCAGAAGGAAAGAGACAGGAAACCTATAGTCGGAACTCCATGATTTGTGTCTTGGGAGATGATTTGGGGAAGGTGAGGATAATCCCTTGGAAGGTCCAGCAATGAAGAAGAACTGTGACTTACAAAATAAAATTCATTCATAAGTCTAACAAAGTTAGCCTAGTTACCCAAATAACACAATCAGCTATATCATACTGTACTGTAATAGGTCTATAATACATTTCACACAAACTATACATAAAAATGAAGAAACATAAAAAATGAAGAAAACATGTTTAATCTTATAGCACAGGACCTTGAAAAGTACAATAGTACAGTACAACAGGTGACATACACAAGCTGCCATTGAGTGAACAAGCAAAAAGAGTTACTGATCAGGGGAGGGAGAGGAGGTGGGAGATGGTAGAGTGGAGGGATCATCAGCAATAGGAGGTGGGGGGCAAGCTATGATGTCACTCATGTCTGACATTGATGGCAGACACAGATTCTGGTTCTTGCTCAATTCAATTCTATCTATCCTCTTGAAAAAATGATCCAGTGATGTCTGGGTAATGGGTAGTAGCTCTTTCTTTCTCATCATGGATAACACAGGAGCATAGGATTGCATTCTGAATGGCTACTGCAACCTTCATGTATCTTTCTACGTTTGGGTCTTGTGCCTCAAAAAATAACAGTGCCTCCTCAAATAAAGAATTTCCCCTTGCCATTTCCTGCATTGTGAATCTCTTTGGTTCTTCACTTACTTCTTCTTCTTATTGCTCCATTCTCTCAAAAATTTTCACTTTTGTTTCCATTGCTTGGCATTTCTTAGTAGTACCAGCTACATCACCAATGTGTTTGTGCTTGCTTCAGGACATCCTGGGCTTGAAATAAAGATACTATACTACTGCTCTGTATACAGTACTGCACAGTAAAGTACATAAAAACACAATCACTTGTAGATGAGGCATGCAGATGACAATGTATTCCAGACATGTGAACTAGCTCATGTAATTGGGCATGTGAATGCACACTCACATCTTTGAAAGTTTGCAACTCAAATGTTCCTATGTAGCAGTTTACTGTATCTGAGTTTAGGATAATGAAGCAGCTAGAATCTGAAGCCTAGGTAATCAGAGAGGAAGGAACTATTCTGTGAGTCCTTGGCTGGGGGCCTTTGGGCTAACCATGCACAGGTCAAGGTGACATGAGGCTATCAAGAGAGTGGCTATTGTGGGTTTGAGAGTAAAACAGAAACATGAGAGGAAAAGGAAGTAATTGGATGTTGGGATTCTGCTACAGGCAGAGTGAGAAACTTTGTTAATACCTTGTTTACATGTGAATCAACTAGTTAAGATGTCAAAAAGGCCAAGCCTTGGGAGTAAGTGCACACTCTAGAGTAATTCCTACACTGCCTTAAAAAATGCTATAATCTAAGCCCTGACAAAAGCCTCAAAAGAGGCAGCGTTTGGAGATTCTTTCCCCCAGCCCCAAAACAGAGGGGGTTGGGAAACACTTTGGGCTCTCCATATATCTTCCATAATAAAGCAGAAACCTAAGACTTTATAAGTTCGGTATAAAGAGATAGTCATTGAACTGTCTCCTAAAACAAAACTCGACATCCTTCAGAGATTCTACAATGTATCATTCAGTAAGTTGAGCATACAATCAGGAATATTAAGAGATGCAAAGATAAAGGAAATTGTGACAGTCAAGAAAGAAAAAAAGCAAGCATTAGATATCTATCCTGAGATGGCCCAAATATTGGATATAGCAGGCAAAGATTTTTAAAAGGTTACTAAAAATATTGTAAAAGAAATAAAGGAAAACTGGGGAGTTCTCTGATGGCCTAGTGGTTAGGATTCAGTGTTTTCACTGCTGTTGCCATGGTTCAATCCCTAGCTGGGAAACTGAGATCATGCAAGTTGTACAGTACAGCCAGAATTTTTTTTTAAAGTAAAATAAAAAATGAAGAATAAAAATTTTTAAAGAAAAATATGACTTTAATAAGTGAAGATTATAAGAGATATCAAAAATACATGTAATTATAAAATAATCAAATAAAAATTATGAAATAGAATAAGAAGTTAACTTCAAAATTCAATGGGTGATAGAGATGGCATAAAAACAGCAGGCTAGAAATAGCAGAAGAACATAAAAGTAACCATTATAGAAAAATAAGCAGATGTTCAAGTACTTAAGCATAATTCAAACAGTCTAATACATATGTATTTGGAGTCCCAGAAATAGAAAAAGTAATAACTGAAAATTTCCCATATTTGTTCAAAAATATGTTTACACACAAAGAAGCTCAACAAACCCCAAGTAGACTAAATACAAAAAAAAAAAAAAAATCACACCTAGGCACAACACAATCAAACTGTTGAAAGCCAAAGATAAAGAGAAAAGCCCTGAAAGCAACCAGAGGGGGGGAAAAAGGCTATATATAGAAGAACAATAATACAAATAACAGCTAACTTCTCATCAGAAACAATAGAAACCAGAAGATCATGGACTGCCATCTTTAAAATAACAAAGGGAAAAAACCCACTAACAATACAGAATCATATAAACAATTAAAATATCCTTCAAAAAGGAGAACAAAATAATTGCATCTTGAATAAGCAAAAGTTGATAGAATTTATTACAAGGAAATCCAAAAGATTTTCTTCAGGTTAAAAATAAATGATACCAGATAGAAACTAGAATTCACAGGAAGAAATAAAGAACACCAGAGATAATAAACAAGTAGTTTACTGTAAGACATCAGGTTTTTTCCTCTTATAAATTCCTTATAAGAAATTATCCACTTAAAGCAAAACTATTAACATTGTAAGGTGAAGTTTATAACATGTATGGATGTAAAAGATACAGCTAAAAATTTAAAAGCTAATAACACCAAATTTTCCAGAGCATGCTCAGCAACCAAGACTCTCTTACAGTGTTGATGGGAGTATAAAATGGTACAACTTCTTTAAAATACTATTGCATGCATGCCTGTTCAGTCGCTTCGATCGTGTTCAACTCTTTGTGACCCCATGGACTGTAGTCAGTCAGGCTCCTCTGTCCATGGGATTCTCCTGGCAAGAATGCTGGAGTGGGTTGCCATGCCCTTCTCCAGGGGATCTTCCTGACCCAGGAATTGAACCCACATCTCCTGCATCTAATGCATTGAAGGTGAATTCTTTACCCACTGAGCCACTGGGGAAGCCCTGAAGCACTATTGTGAAGTGAAGTGAAAGTCACTCAGTCGTGTCCGACTCTTTGCGACCCCATGCACTGTAGTCTACAGAATTCTCCAGGCCAGAATACTGGAGTGGGTAGCCTTTTCCAGGGAATCATCCCAACCCAAGGATCAAACCCAGGCCTCTCGCACTTCAGGCAGATTCTTTACCAGCTGAGCCACAGGGGAAGCCCCAAACACTATTAGGCATGTTCTTATCATTTTAAGTATACCTTCACTCTATAACCCTGCAACCACACTTCCAGATATTTACTAAAGAGGAGTGAAAGCCTACATCCAAAAAAATACATGCCAGAAGTGTTCATGGTAGCTTTATTAATATTGGCAAAAATAAACAAGGAAATAAACAAAATAAACCAAATAATTATCGATAGTAAAATAAATAAATAATATGCAGCATAGTCATATAATTAGATACTGTTCAATAATAATAATAATGAATTACCGATTTGTACAACAACATGAATGACTCTCAAGAACATGCTCAGTGGAAGAAGACAGCCACAAGAGAGTAACTCTATTACTCTAAATGCCTTGTGGTCACAGCTGGGCAGCACTCATGACATTCAGGCTATAGTTCTTGACAATCACCTCTAATGGAAAGCTATTTCAATAAAACAGCTTTACCATGTGATCCTATTTCAACAAAATTTTAAGACAAATATAATTTACTTGCTGTGATTTTTTTAAACTGAAATAGTGGTTGCCTGAGGGCAGAAATTGACTGGGCAGAGAAATCAGAAAAATTTCTGGGATGATAAAACTGTGTTTTATTCAAAGGTATTGGGTCTATGAAATGAATACGTTTGTCAGAATCACCTGAGAGCACACTTAAAATTTATGATTCCATGATATGTACATTTTACCTCAATTTTTTAAAACGTACTTGTCCTTGGGGGAGAAAGCTAAGTCAGGTAATGCCATCCCTTGATTCAAAGTTTCAAACATCTTTCCATCTTGAGGCCAAAGCATGAATCCTTATACGTTCTGGTTCCCCACTACATCTAATAATCTTCCTAATGCTCACTCTGCAGTACGTTGTCATTTTCATAGTCTCTTGAATGTGTGCCTGCTCTTATCACACCCCAAAATCTTTACCCTGTTCTATTTCTCTCCATAGTACTTACCATCATCAGACATAATTCTTTTAAATCTGTTTACCATCTGTATCCCCCCAAAATAAGTACAATATAAGACACTTTATTTTGTTCATGTATAAATCTCCTGGAGAAGGAAATGGCAACCCACTCTAGTGTTCTTGCCTGGGGAATCCCATGGACAGAGGAGCCTGGCAGGCTACAGTCCATGAAATTGCAAGAATCAGACATGACCTAGCAACTAAACCACCACCACAAATCTCCAGTGGTGAGGGTAATGCCTGGCGCATAATAGCTGCTTAACAAATATTTTTGAACAAAAAATATTAAATGAATGAATCATCATTTTTTTCCCATTAAAAACGTTTTCTGCTTCCATTATTATGAAGAAGTTTAAGCTAAATTCCATCATTTAATGGAGCTCTGGCTAGCAAAGCTATGGTTCTTTGGCTAAGGGTTCCAAATTCCCTGGGTTTCTACCAGGGGTGGGGCAATTTGAAATATATTAAAGAGCACTAAGGAGATAAAATGTTAAATGTCCTAAGGGGTGGTCTGGAAAGAAGATGTTTGGAACATATTGGAGTTAATTGCTAGATCCAAGGAGTGACTTTACCTTTTAAAAATGTAAGGCAAATTAGCGTATCTTTAACTCTATGGGAAAGGAACTCACCTTGAATTAAGGTAGTCAGAATTCATCTAATCAATCCTCATGGAAAAAGCTAGGATTAACTTCAAGGACAATTTTCCTTTGTTAATTGTTATGATCTCATCACATTTTCTCCTAATCCAGTCCTAAGAAAAAGCATGCCATGCTCTCAAAGGGAAACGCTTTTTATACTAAAAGAATGCAGCCTCTACACAGAAAGTCAGAGAAGCAGCAAGTCTTTGGTGAAAACAAAAGTCTGGTACCAAGACAATGACCAACCCCAAAGTGACCACGGTGTCTGCTAAATTCACAAGAAAAGGCTGCAGTGAGGTTATCCAGGTGGAATGAACAGCAACTTGAACCATTATACCTCTGCCCAGATAGGAAGAATTGTCTCTAGCCATCTCAAGCTGAAAAAGAATTCACTGGAAGGATGTTGGCTTGCTCCCATATCAACACGAAGCCTGCAGAACCTGACACAGAAAATGGATGGCAATCGAGGAGAGTTAGACAGCTAAAAACATACTGAAACAATCTGGATAAAATATCTCCAGCTCTCAACACGTGCTGTGGCTTTCATTGTCACCACATACACCTTAAACATTAGCTGACCCCACCTCAAGACTCACAACTCTGCTGTCCCTGCCATCATTAAAAAGCTTCTTACATGCCACTTGGTCTGTACATCACTCCCTTAGGTTTCAAAGTCCTGGGTGGGATCCTAAATATCAGTGACCAAGTCTAGACCAGACCACACAGACAAACTGATGTCAGGAGGCAGAGAGAGGAAATAGCTATCCCGTTTTGTTTGCTTAGTAGAAAAGTGGAAAATAGGATCCTGTTACCACACCTATTTGGGGATTCCTCAAAAATAAAAAGAATATTCAGGTTCTGGATACTCAAGTCCATTATAATGCATTCCTTTGTCTGCCTTACATACTCATAAACACTTTCTCCCAAACTCACACTTCCAGAAGTATTTCTACACAATATTGATATCCCGGGGCTTCCCCGGTGGTGCTAGTCAATGCAGGACAGGTAAGAGATGCTGGTTTGATCCCTAGGTCAGGAAAATAGCCTGGAGGAGGACATGGCCACCCACTCCAGTATACTTACCTGGAGAATCCCCATGGAGAGAAGGGTGGGCTTCAGACCATAGGGTTGCAAAGAGTCAGATATACAACTGAAGCAACTTACCACGCACGTACGCATTGGTAGCCCATCTCGTGCAACCAAAAACATACCCACTCTTTTCCCAAACAGAGAAAATAGTAAGTTTTATTTTTTATTCCTTCCAGTTTCAGTCCATATTCTCAACGGCCATTGTCCATTCTTCCTGTTACATTCCCACCTTAAATTTCTAAAATTGAAGATTGAATTGTAAATTATAACCACCACCAATAACAATACATTCTATATACAACAGACATTTCTATGTATGGACCCTAGCTAGTACTTGCAAGTACTAGCTAGTACAGCTTTTCCATGCAATCACCACCATTCCATGTTCTCTGCTTCAGCTAGCAGAGTAAGGCAAACTAAAGCTGAAATTTCACCTTTAGAAATTTGAGCCCTTGTTTCTGCTTGAGTAAACTGCAGTAGTCTTCTACTCATCTTTCCCACTCAAAATAATAGTACGAGAGGTACTCTTGGATTGTGTCCATGGTCCTTCCTTTCCTTCTTTACAATAGTCAGGATCCATCAACCCAGCAAATATCCAACTTCCTTGTCACAATTTTCAATGGCATGAGAATCCTTGAATGCTCAAGTGGTTGTTTCAGCTCTCAGTTTTATAGAATTATTTTAATGTCTCAGTGAAATCAAATTTCCATTAGGGACTAAAATTATTGAACCACCAGAGCCTAGGGACAGAATGCAAAATTTTGGTAGTGGGTTTTTAGATGTGATTGTGTGTGTTTACCCATACTTCTTCCCCAAGTCTCCTGAATCTCTGTGTTCTAGAACTGGAAGAAAGAAAACCATTTAGTCACCATTAACTCACAGTATATGTTTCACCCTGAATGAGGACTAGCACTCCAGATATGCAAGAAGTTGTCTACCAGCCAACTCAATGACTCAGTGATATCAATGACTCAACTCAAGACTCAATGATATCTGAGTCTTCAATAGATGATTCCATGTTTCTATAAAGTCAATTGCTTCTGAAAATAGGACACATGGTTAGAACAGTGAATCATATGGTCATTAGCCCTTTGTCTTATTTTTTTCCCTGTAAAATGAGTTGCTCACAGCAATAAACTTGCAATTTTAATTTTTATTGTAGTTCAGTTATATAGAGTCATCTTAAGTGTTATTTCAAGAGATTTAGAAAATAAATGTCAAGAAAATCAATGATTTTATAAAACAAGGATATGTAGAGTAAGGACTTCATTATGACGTTTAAGAGTTTAAACTACACTGATGAAAGTGTTAGCAAAGCAGTGGGGCAATGAAAACAAACCACCATATGACTGTCCCTTCCATGACAGACATGTCCAAAATAACCAGTTCCCACTGAGTAGTTGACTGCCTTTCCCAGATGTAGCACCATCCTTGTATTCAGGCCTTGTTGCTACTCCTGGCCAATGGGGGGACTCAGCTGAGGTACCAGCCATAAGTCACCTCATGGTAGGATGGCTAGCCATTAGTTCATGTCATTAGATCCATTTTTGCAACATAGCTGTTTCATTTATGAGACAATTGATTAAACACCAGGAGAGGACCCTGATGGATAACTTCAGTGAGAGTCATTCTGTCCTCCTGATAATGTAAAAATCTCTCCATAGGGGGCCATTTTGATGAGCCTGCAGATTTAGTACAAATATTCTCGTATTCTGGGCTCATTCTTAGAAGTGTAACCAGCTTTTGCCCTAAACTTCTGTATCACCAATTCTCCAACATTTTTTCTTCTGAGCTTCAGATTGTCTGGCCAAACCATTAGCCAGTGTCTAGGAATTGGATCTAGATCATTGCCTTAGGCAATCATTCTTGGATAATCAGACACACCACTAAAAATCTGCTCTCAGGGGAATTTTTATTCTCCATTATGCTTGAGGACCACCCTTGAGCGGAATTAATGCACTACAGCAATTTACAGGCAAGAAAATTGACTGGTCCATTGCCTTATGCTAGAGAGGAGAGTTTGACTTGCCACAGGGAAAATGCTGCATCTCTGCAAAACTCTACAGTGAGTGGATTGGATTGGGACCTGGGTGGAGTTTGAATCTGGGGTTCTTACGATTGCATTTGAGGGAACCCTGGAGCAGGGCTACGGATGTTGTGGCTCATATACCCGTTGGTTCTGCCCTAAATTCTGGAGTCACTGGAAAACCCCACCAAACTACTCGACACACTTGGGAGGTGTACCCACCAGTCTTCATCCCAGGTCTACACTCCAACACAAACAGAGGCTGTCAAAACACATCCTGCCTCTGTGGTGGGCAGAAATCTGGAGAAATTCAGGGGGAAAAATGCTTTGGAAATGGTTTTATTTCTGAGAACTTTAATTTCCAATCTTCCCCATCCCCTCCCTCCCCCTGACATAACCGCATTTTCTTGGAGTTCAAGATCAGAGGTTGACTACCCTGGTGGCCTTTTAACCCTAATTAACCCAGGAGCCCACATGGTGCCCCCGCCTCATTGAACTGTGTGATGCAGCTTATAAAAAGATGTGGCCTCTAGTCTGTCAAATACTGCACATTCCACAGTTCTTGCTCAGGCCACTTCCTTCCCTATGGAGCTGCTGCCTGACTTTTCCAAAGCTGATATTAATATCACAGACCATTATAATATAGTTATTTTCATGGAAGGCAGGGAGGAAGTCACGTGGCATTAATTGGTCCCACGGGATTCTGAAAGTCTCCGTTTAGCATGTTGTTTTTACTCACATAAGCAGCAATGAAGTGGAAACAGCGAGGAAGTCACTGTGATTGTATTAAATGAGTATTTTTTTCTAAGACTTGTTTGGTTAATGAGTCATTATTCCTTTTTTAATTGTATGAACATATGTAGTAGCTAGGTCAAAGGTACACGTGCATTTTCCTAAATGCACACACACATACTCACTCACACACACATAAATGCACATATCTTGGCCAGTGTCTGTTTCCTTATTTTAACCTCTGTTGTGATGTCAGCTTACTGAAAGGCTGGGACACAGAAAAGCTAACCAAAGTGTGTGAGTTTTGTTAGTTTGAGGGGAAGGAATTCAAAAGCTCCTGAACATACAAATATATGTATATATTTCATCCTCTTTAATTAAGTTACTGAACCAAGAGAATTTCATATTGAAATGTTACTATCACCAGAATCCATTACTTTGTGTTTGTACCATAAAATTTACCTTCAAAAGCCTTAATTTCTTTCTTGGGTTCCTTGAATTTTCAGACCATCACTTAGTAGCTATGTGATCTTTAAAAAGTCACTGAGCCTCTATGAGATCAGTTCCTAGTTTAGACAACAGGGTAATAATTCTGGTCCTACTTACCTCACAGGCCCATTATAAAGGTCAAAAATTGTGATGTATGATAGTATGTGATGAGTTTTTGAAAGGTAAAATTTATGATACAAATACAAATCAATGGATTTTGGTGATATTAACATTTCTGAAAATTAAGGGAACCCAAGAAAGAAGTTGGGCTCCCCTGGTGGCTCAACCAGGCAAGTAATGGTAAAGATGGTAGAGAGTCTGCCTACAATGCAGGAGACTCAGGTTCGATCCTTGGGTCAAGAAGATCCCCTGGAAAAGGAAATGGCTACCCACTCCAGTATTCTTGCCTCGAGAGTTCATGGACAGAGGAGCCTGGTGGGCTACAGCCCATGGGGTTACAAAGAGTTGGGCAGGACTGAGTGACTCACAGGAAAAAAGTTGGGGCTCCAAGGAGACTTCATCATGGCTTAGAGCCTTAGTGAGCTGTACAGTGGACACGGCAGATGTTGGAGAGTCACAGCATCTTGGTTGAGAGGTCACCAAGTTCTGCACATCTTCCTCTCTTCCCCAGGCAACTCACACAACCTGCTGACTCTGCTCTCAGGACTGTCTCTACTAACTGCCGTGATGAAATCCTATTTTTCAGTCAACAAGTCATATGAGGCAAGCAAATGATGAAAACTCCTCTTGAAATATTTTCTGTTGGAAGGTGCTTCTATTAGCATAATTTGTGGGTTTCTTGGACATAAGAAAAATTCTTTTGACAAAGAAAGGCATTTATCATGTATCCTTCAACATGGCAAAAGTCATGATCACAAACTCTACTTCTCTTGAAGATTCTGAAATAAGAAAAATAAGATTCTAATAAGAAAAATATTATGTTTCTCAGTCAAGGAGAACTTAAGTGTGGTTCACCCTGAAGGCTGTGTATTAATAGGAATAAAGTTTCCTAATTCTTTTTACCATACTAATAAAATGTCATTCTCATGGTCAATAGGTCCATCAGCCAGGTAGGAAACAAGTGTGCATTTACCTCATTTAGCTGTGTCAAGGTTTTGAAATAACTGTTCATTAATAAGAGCCAGTTTACTTCATATAAGAACAACTCACAAATAGATGAAAACTGACCACAGATGTGGTACTCCCTGGGCCTCTGTCAGTCAGTCTTTACTCAAATGCTCACAAGCATTCCCACCAGAAGACAGGGCAGAGGATCCATGACTCCATGACTCCACTTATGCCATCACCATTACCTGAAGCATGACTGAAAGGGCTGCTCCTCCACGTGGTTTTTAACTACCTCACCTTCACAGAGGAGAGCACATCACCATACTGAGGTTTCAGAGCCCACAGAGGTTCTGCCCTCTAGAAAGGAAGCCCAGAATGTCCAGTGGGCCTGCTTGAGATGAGGCTGTACACAGGGAATGGGAAATGAAGGACAGCTTTCTAACCCAGCTTGTGAATGGACTAAGGCCATTGATTTTCTTCCTCTTTGTCCTCCTTCCTTATCATCAAATCATTCACAAATGAGGCCAGGGACTTCCCTTGTGATCCAGTGGCTAAGACTCCATGCTCCCAAGGCAGGGGCCCCGGGTTCAATCCCTGGTCAGGGAACTAGATGCCACACACCACAACTAAAGACCCAGTGAAGCCAAATAAAAAAAATAAATATTTTTAAAAAGCTCCATGAGGCCAGTTGAAGGACTAAGTGAAAAATAAACTCATATAGTTTATACGGTTTCTTCTGAGTCATTCTAGTTGAAGTGGGCTGAGAGGAGAATGTTCAATCTATTGATTGGCAAGCCTGAGGATGGGTGTCATGGGTGGATTTTGATTGCCCACACCACCCGTATCCAAACCAAAAGGAGAGTCACAAGAGCAGAGCATGAGGAGCTACAGAGGCCGATTGGAAATATTTTTCACTTCCTCACGTATTACAGATGTAGAAACTGAGCTTAGAAAGCATAAGAGATTTGACAATGTCACAGAACTTGCTGTGAATGCTAGAATAAAGCCCCGAAGTCATTACATATTTGATAACTAGCAGTTGATTATATAGAACACATGTATGCCTTTATTGAATATATGTGTTCAGTATACCTTATTTATGGAATATATATATTTAAGAAAATTTTATCTTTGGCTCAGCTCTTTAATAACGGTTGTTTTCCATCACAGAACTGCAAGGATGATTTTTGTAAGTGATCTGTTAAAAACATTTTGCTTCAGGAGCACACGATTCATTGGGCAATCATAACATATGCTGTGAGGTGACACGCCTTTTGTTTTACAGAAGAGTGAGATACATCTGATCATGAAAGCATGAACATGCCTTTGAACGATTAGTCAACCAGCTCCTGTTTCTGCAGAGCGATCTTAAGGGCCTATACAAAGTAAAGCCAGTGTTCCTCTTGGGAAGTAAAAATGGAGAGGGAGGGAGGAGAGAAAGAACAATGAATCTCCCCATCCACGCATTTTCCTGTGACTATGCAAACTCTCTTCTCTTATATCCGGAAGGTCTGATTTTAAATCTTGCAAATCTTGAAAAAAGGAAAGTTCTCTATTGACACTGGAGAGGCATAGGGCTTGCCATTGGAAGAGATGAAATTCTAGTTACTCTTGGGACAGCTTTAATTTCAATTTATAATAAAACTCGAATTCAAGGCTGTACTACAGACAGTCAGTAGAAAACTCAATTTAAGAACAGAAAAGCCTCTGGGGAACACAGTAGGCACAGGAAGTAATTGTTGGATTGGAAAAGGCAGGAAGAATATAAGATGAGGGAAAAAATATAACAACCTCCAGCAAATAAACCATGTTCTCCCCAACCCTTGGAAAAATCAAGAAATGTATATTAACTGTACTGTGGATTGAAGAAAAGCCACATAAACAATCGATAATGACAGCTTGCCCTATAGATTCACCAGAAGTAACCACTGGAGAAAATGACAAGACCAGCCTAATTCCAGAGGATACTGAAGGAAGAAACATACCTTACATTTTCTCTTACAGACACAGAAAAATAGGTTCTGGCAACACTGAGTTGTCTCAGAAAGTTTACTGGCCAGACCTGCTCCTCTCATCTAAATTTTGATATGTATGACACACAGTACTTTCTGGTAATTAAACCTCTTAACATAACTTTGTGGGAAGAGTACTTGTCTGGTATTTTCAGACATTCCTAAGATTCAAAGCAAGATGATTCTACAACCCTGCAAATTTCCAAGAAACTAGTTACCTGGGAGAATTCGCCAACTGCTTGCCTGAGGAAACTGCCTCAGGCTTTCAGGGCAGGTGAGAAAATTCTGAATGGCCTTCTGTTGGTGGTGATTTTTCCTTCCTTCTCCTCAGCCTCATTGGCTCTTTGGCAAGTTCTGGAAGGTGGAGGGGGCATTAAGGGACGTCAAAGAGAGTGTGAAGATAGGGGGGCCAGGACAGAAGAGAGAAGAAGACAGTTTGCTCAGGGCCAGAGAAAGGGGTCAGGGGGAGGCGAGCTCAGAGGCTCCCAAGAAGCTCCTTTCCCTCATTCAACCAGTTTATCACATACAGGAAAAGTGTTTGGAAGAAAGAACAAATAATGGTTCCAGTTTCCTCCAGTCTTAATATAGAAGGCCCCCAAAGGTCCAAAACAATTTTAGAAAGAGAGCTGCAGGGTGGGGAGGAAAGAGTATTGTGCACCTCTGAGGAAATGAACGGGAGGACAAACAATATTGTTTTAACACGACTACTATGGTCTCGGGCTCTCAGCGCTGATCCACCTCATCCTTCTGACCCTGAGACATGTATTGTTAACTTTTCTAAAGAAAAAAAAAAACACTTTGGACAGAACACCCTGAGTTATTCTATTTCACAACAAACTATTTAAGGAGGCTAAGCTATTAGGACTTTGACGCATTTGTGTCTCGTCGAGGAATGAATAGATGAAATCAAAAGCCACATTTCCCTTCTCACTGAGGCTATATATAGTTACAGGGATTGAAGAAAGACAATCTGATTTGACTTTATAGAAAAGGAATTTTGTAAATGCTCAGAAAAACAAATATCATTCTGGAAAAGTCATCAGAAATCAATAGAAAAAAAATTCAAAAATAGTTTTCCTTTCATTTATTGTTCACTCATCTTCCCCTTCCTTATGTGATGCTGAGGATGACCCACATCTTATATAAAATGGGGCTTTATCACACGTGTGTGATATGCTTATTAATTCTAGAACCAAAAACTCCAGCCTTTCTTCTGTTGGATAGAGGGCTGCCAAAGAGTATGGATCACTATAGTCAGCATTTGAACACTGACCATGTTTAGGAATAATATACTCTATGATTTTTAACCACCAATATGGTAGAATTGGGCTTCCCTGGTGGCTCAGCAGTAAAGAACCTGCCTGCGAGGCAGGAAAGATGGGAGGAGCAGTGGGTTCAATTCCTGGGTTGGGAAGATTCCCTGGAGAAGGAAACAACAATCCATTCCAGTAAAGCAAACATCCCCCCTGCACTTAGTGCTTGCCATTTACCTTTCCCAGGTTTCTAAGGGCCACCTCAATAGCAGCTTTTTCTCTAATACTTTGAGGTCTCTCCTAGGATAATAACTGCTGCTGCTGCATCACTTCAGTTGTATCCAACTCTGTGTGACACTATGGACTGTAGCTCGCCAGGCGCTTCTGTCCATGGGATTCTCTAGGCAAGAGTACTGAGCCACCAGGAAAGTCCAGGATAACTATGTCCTATTGAAGAGTCCCCAGATCAATAAATAGTTGCTTGCTTATGCTTAGCGTTTTGGCCCCCTTGATCAAGAACCCTAGGAATCAATCCTAAAAATACCTTCCTGGCTCAGGTCTGAACATGATGACTGTTTCTTGCAACTCTTGACACCTAACATAGGTGTCTTGCCTATGTTAGGTTCAGTGCATTCCAAGGCAGGTTTTCCTGGGATTTCTTGCTATCATTATCCTCGCAGTCAGGAAAGGATATCGGGTAGCTCCTGAAGACAAAACCTCTTGCCTTGTGGGGCAGCACCTTCCCTTCTTCTGCAGCCACTTCCCACAGAACAGTGCTAGCTAGCTGTTACTAGGAAGGTAGGCAAACTCTGGATGTACCCTGATAGTTCAGTTGGTAAAGAATCCACCTGCAATGCAGGAAACCCCAATTCGATTCCTGGGTCAGGAAGATCCCCTGGAGAAGGAATAGGCTACACACTCCAGTATTCTTGGACTTCCCTTGTAGCTCAGCTGGTAAAGAATCTGCCTGCAATGCAGGATACCTAGGTTGGGAAGATCCCCTGGAGAAGGGAAAGGCTACTCACTCCAGTATTCTGGCCTGGAGAATTCCATGGACTGTATAGTCCATGGGGTAGCAAAGAGTCAGACACGACTAAGCGACTTTCACTTTCTAGTATTCTTTCCTGGAAAATCCCATGGACAGTCCATGAGGTTGTGAAAGAGCTGGACACGACTTTGCAACTAAACAGCAACAATAATGGTAGAAATATGTATTAGTTATCAATAGCTATGTAACAAATTACCCCAATAGTTAGCAATTCGGATAATATCTCATAATTTCTATGGCTCAGGGACATGCATGAGGCTTAGCTGGGTGCATTCTGGTGCAGAGTCTCTAACAAAGCTGCAACAAAGGTGTCAGCTGGGGCTGCAGTCATCTCAAAGTTTGACTGGGTGGATCCACTTCTAATCTTACTTATGCAGCTTTGGCAGGTTTCAGGTACTTCCTGACTGTTGGTCAGTGTCATCAATTCTTTCCCATTTGGATTTCTCCATGGGGCAATATGCAATATGGCAGCATACTTCCTCCAGCATGAAGCTTACAAGAAAGAGAGTTCAAGAGAGGACACCAACGTGGAAGCCCATCCTTCTACAACCTAATCCCATGGCTCCTGCCATATTCTACTCATTAGAAGCGAGTCAGCAAGTTCAGTCCACTGAAAGGGAGAGAATTGCGTGAAAGCCTCAATACCAGGAGGCAGGGATAATCCAGGGTCATCTTAGAGGTTGCCCACCACAGGTCCATCTAGTCAAGACTATGGTTTTTGGTCATGTATGGATGTGAGAGTTGGACTGTGAAGAAGGCTGAGCGCCGAAGAATTCATGCTTTTGAACTGTTGTGTTGGAGAAGACTCTTGAGAGTCCCTTGGACTGCAAGGAGATCCAACCAGTCCATTCTGAAGGAGATCAGCCCTGGGTGTTCTTTGGAAAGAATGATGCTAAAGCTGAAACTCCAGTCCTTTGGCCACCTCATGTGAAGAGTTGACTCATTGGAAAAGACTCTGATGCTGGGAGGGACTGGGGACAGGAGGAGAAGGGGACGACAGAGGATGAGATGGCTGGATGGCATCACTGACTCGATGGACCTGAGTCTGAGTGAACTCCGGGAGTTGGTGATGGACAGGGAGGCCTGGCATGCTGTGATTCATGGGGTCGCAAAGAGTTGGACACGACTGAGCGACTGAACTGAACTGAACTGAACCACACAGTCCATGACACACAACAGCAGCCTAAAACATTGAAGCTTCACAAAATTAATATATCCAACTGGGTAATGTCTCTTAACAGAAAAACAAAATACCAGCTGAGCTGAATTTAGAGTGATTTATAGACAGGTAACTTGTAAAGACCATAATCTGAATGATCTGCCAAATATTGGAAACAAAGTATGACAAATTCCCTGTTATCATCACTATCAAATTAAAAGACTAAAGAGAACGAGTGCATTCACTCTGATGCATTGGTCATGCTACATTGGTTATGGTTACACTTCAGTCATTTGGTGAATGTAGCAACTTGACATATGAACTGCCTTTGAGGGGAATTTGGTTTAGAAGCCTCAAGACTTCATCTCAGGACAATTTATCACTGAATCTACACAGTATAAACATAACCAATCCTACCTCGAGTTTGTGTGTGTGTGTGTGTGTGTGTGTGTGTGTGTGTGCGCGCACACACATATGTGTGTGTAAAAGGCAAAAAGGTTAACCATGTTCTGTATATGAGGCTGAAGATCTTTTCAACATATTGCAGCCAAAGGTTCTACACTATGATAAAAGCTTATCAACCACAATTCAGAAATTGTGGATCTTGGCCATGTTTTCCTGGATTAGTGGGGATTGTAAAAACCAAATGAAATTTAGAAGTAGCTAAAATCTTAGTTTTAAAAACGAAAGAAAAATAAACAACTGTGGAGAACTTATAAGCCTATCAGAATCTAATAGATTCCTAATCTTATTAAGGAAATTTACTCTGTCTGATTAGATTTTTGTACAAAGATATCCCATATCCATAAATGAAGTGTAACATGTCTGGGGCTCATTGTGTTATCTTTGAGAAACTCAAGTGCACAAGATCATCCAGTAAGTGACAGTGTGGCTATCTGTTCTAACTACCAACCATCACTCTACTCAAACTTTTACATTTTCCTTAACCAGGAGATTGCTGCCTCTACTTCTAAAAATGTAACATGATTACAACCCTGCGAAGGTTTTTGTTCTCTAGTATTTGGAATCCTTAAAATTGTGTGAAATTGCACAGTTATGAAAATTGTTGGGAATATAAAAATGTTTGGCTCTTTTCCCTTGATCCAGAAGGTACTTTGTGTTCTTTGGATCCCAGACAACTTTTTGGGCAGTTCCAGATAAGGTATCCAATAACTTCACTCTGTGTCCCCGTTTTTCTTGCCCTCATTCCAGAAAAAGTTGGAGAGCTGCCTCCCAAATAATTTTATTGTGAGGAAAGTTATTATGAAAATGTACTCCACTGGTTTTCACTGACCTCCAAAACACACTCCCTAATTAAGTGCAATGGGAAACTGACTTGGAGCAGGTTGTCTCTGATTTTGGACTTGGGAGAAGTATTAAAGTTTATGAACTCGATATGCAAGCTCCATCTGCCAAACGAGGAATTTCTTATTTCATTTGGTAACTGCACTAAGATTATATAATGCTCCTCAGAAAGCTCTAAATGCTGAAGATGCGTAAACCATCTGTCTGTGTTGAAAAGTCTAAAAATCTACTGCCCCCTCAATGTGTCTCTGGGCATAACTAATTATTTATCCAGAGAAATTTCATCAGTGAGTTTTTGAGGTTTTATTTTTAACATTGAATTTCTACATAACCGTAAAATTTTACAGCACTAAAGAGGCAATGATTATATTCATGCTCTCACATCCTTTTGTAGGAAGTTAGGGTTATTCAGATTTAATGTTTAAAGAAATCTGAAGCCCTGGCAGAGAGAAGTGAAAGGGAGTAGGGAGCAAGGCAAACTGACTTTCAGCTCCTCCATAGCCTCTTGCCCCTACCCTCAGCCAGCAGGGGGCAGAAGGCCCAGAGGAAGTGAAGCTTGCTTTCTTCTCTGTGACTATCTATAAATGAGGAGAGAGGGTGAAAGTTGCCTGAGGTTGCTCTGCTCTCCAGAGCTTCCTGCTGGCAGGGGTAAGCGTCAGGTGTAGTTCTGAATTCCAGTTCCCTCACGTACTAGCTTAAGCTATAACAAATATTTATGATAATAATAGTAACTAACATTTTGAGACCATATTCTGAGCCAGGCACTGGATTAAAGTACTTTTACATGCATTATCTTATCCCCTCCTTCGGCAACGTAGGATGAGTAGGTTTTATTATTTATCTTTGAAAATGAGAAAACTGAGGCTTAAGACGTTAAATAACTTACGATTACGTAGTTCAGGTTATAGCAACTATGAACAAGAACAGGAATATTCATCTTGAATCGAGACATCAGTTCCCAACTTGATTCAGTTTGTTTTTGTGTACTTTTTTTTTTTCATGTTCTCAATTCTTTAACTTGGCAAAGCAGATACAACTATGTTCAGTTATTTTATTACCCAAAGTGTAATCCATGGAATACAGAATTATCAGGTGCATTTTTCAATGTTTAATGAACTCTAATTTCAATCAGAGTAATTCAAGAAAAAGACAAGTTTCCCCCAGATTACCAAATTGGTTAGCAACAGTGATATTTCTGAGTAGTACTTTTCCCTTCGATGTTATGCAGTCTCCTCTTCTTTGACTAGTGTAGCCCATGTTGTTCTGACCCTCTATAGTTGTAGTTGTTCTGGCAACAGTGCAGGATATAGTTAACAGCCCAGGGTTTATCATTAGACCACAGGGGTCCTCCCCTCGGCTCTGCTCTTCCCTTTCTGAGCCCCAGAACCCTCATCTGTGAAATGAATGTATTCATCATTCAGGACTCATTCACTTGAGGGTTAAACAAGCGAAGTCAGGTAAAATATTTAGCCTGGCTCTGGCACATAGGAAGTACTCGGTAGCTATGATTATTCTGACACAATGTCAAACTCAGAAAACAAGCATCAAATTCCAACAAATGTCCAGATGTTTTGGTTCTGGGTGCCAAAAGTCCAGATGTTTGGGGAACCTCAGATAATTAATTGTTGTGAGTGTTCACCAGTATAGTTGGCACAATATGACCACAGATTACATTTGAGGGCAGATGGGGGTTAATGTTCTCGCCAGTCAAGCACAGTCGCCCTTTGTTAGGAACTAAAAATACAGAGATATAAAGGCTTCCCCTTTCCATGCCTGCCGAAAAGATTACCGTCAAAAAGCAACTGTAGTGTTTTAAGGCACTTAAATTCCTTTTAAAATATTAAATGGGGGGGAGATAAAGCATTTATTTCCTACACTTGCTTTTCAACTTTCAAACATATTATAAATATCTAAATATAATCCAGTGTAATTTTCTTCATTCTCATCTTAAACAACCCCACTTTGAAAATAAAGATCCAAGATTTACTAAAATCCCTTAGTCAGGGTTTTGTTACTGTTTGTACACGTACTTACTATTTTAAATAGTTGGCTCCTCAAAAATAAGTAACTTGTATGAACCATAAATTCCTTTCAGTAGAAAGTTCCTTCTTAAAACTCTGCCCAAGTAATGATATCTGACATACAAAATCAGAGCTCTTACACATTAAATGCTTTAGAAGGTAGTTGTTTGTATGATAGAAGAATTGGCCAAAGGGCATAATTATATACCTATTTTTCCTAACAATTGTAAAAATATAACATTATTTCACACACTTGTTTTCTCAAACTTTTCTGTCTTATTAGCCCGATTTTTCTTTTTCTCACTCTTCTCTTTATTTATTCTACAATTTCATAATTTTCAGAACACACATAACCTCATAAATCTTTTTCATGCCCAAATGAGAAAAACTTTATTCTATTTTATAATGTCTTAGAGTATGAGAAAAATAAAATGTAGGATTTTCCTAAAATCTATCTCAAACCCTAGATGATGTAGCTAATCAGTCAAATGGAAGTGGGTGGATAGCTTTGAAAGTAAAATTTTAAAATATTGTTTTCTATAAAAATTATAAATTACCCAGTTCCTATGAGTTCAGTCCTTCTAAAGTTAGAATCTACTCCTGTTTCTGCTTTTTAAATTTCTGAAAAGGATACTCTAGACAAATCAGCAGAAAAACCACTGCACTGACCCCAGACTCAAGTGATGAGCTGGACAGGATTCTAGAATGAAAAGAGCATCACTGTAGATCCCAGATAATCAGCCCTTAGTAAGTGGGCATAACCCAGGCACCAAAGAGTCAACCTCAGATATCGCTCACAATCTCTTTATTATCGAAGAAGACCCAGTTTATCTTCTGTGGTCGTGGGTCAATCTGGAAGAAGAACCAACAGGGCGAAGTGGCAAGTTAGTGCAGTTTTCATCCTAGAGGATATTATGAGGGAATGCCTTTAACCTTCTTATGCCCTTAGCTTAGAATACTCTGTGGGAATATTTGTGAACTTGATGAATCAATTAGTCAACTCTATGGCTAACACATAGTACATAGTAGGTATTGAATTAAAAGTCTGATGAATTAACAAATTCAGTCCAGCCCTGTCATTTTTCCTCTCGATGACAAATCGTTTACTGAGTCATATAGCTGCTTCCAGGCTTTGGGTCTCAGACTTGCAAATTCTCTCTCACTTCTCTTTCTCTTCTGTTAGAGGCTGACGAACAGGGCAGAGGGAGTAGAGAGTGAACCTAGACCAAAAGGAATGCGTGCCAGCTTGCTGGGGTGGGAGCCCTGGAGTCCCCTCTCTGCCTCTTCTCCGGTGGCTTCATCCCATGATGACGTGAACCTCCTCCTCGCAAAGGATCCTAGAAACATGAGTGTCACTTCTAAAATGCTGGCATCCAAACCATCCAAAATGACTTACCAAGAGTTATGACAAAAATCATGTTGTATTTAAAGATAATTTATCAAAATCTGAGTAATTCCATTATATAAGGCAGCATAATAACCATCCTTAGTCCAGTTTCATATAAAGAGAAATGCAACGCATTTCCTGAGAGACTAATAATCATAATTATTTCATTGCAATTGGGCTGCCTGTCACAGTAGGAAGTGACAATATTGAAAATTTCCCCATTTTCCCAATTTTCCAGAAATTCTGTCTAGGAAGATCTTTTAAACGCACACACACACATACACATGAGTAATCAAATGGCAAAACAATTAACTGGTCTTATTTTTAATATAACAGTTTCCACCACTTCTTTGGTAGAAAATATGTGCTAGAGACTTAATAAGCATTCTCTCTAATCTCTGCATAAGCCCCAGGCCAGGATCTTGAATTATTATTGAATCATTATTCATGTTTTTAAAAGTCAGGAAGAGACACTTGCCCACCACAGAAGGTTACTGCAGCAAACGTATCTCCAGCTCCTTTAAACTCTCCAGGCTACATAAAGAAGGAAGAGAGGTTGCTGGTTTGTGCACATAATCCATTTTCTCCCTGATAATCTCTCTTATTCTCTCAGCCAAATTCAAACAGGATCAGAGTTAGGAGATTCAGCAAGGGGTCCTAGTTCTGTGGTCTTGAGCGAGTCCTTCAACTATCTTGGGCGTCAGCCTCTGCACACATGTAAACAAAAGGTTTAGATCATAACATAACCACTAACAGGGTCTCTTCACATCCTTGTGCTATTTCTTGATTTTGTTAAAGGCAAATTCCTGGAAGTGATGCTTGGCTTTGAAACCCCATTCCCTGAGACTTTAGGTTAAATCCAAATCTATCCCCAGAATCAGCTTCTAAATGAATTTGGTCATCCCCAAGATCCAGGATTGATGGTTTTGCAAATCATAAAAACCATCTTCCTTAACTGAATCATCTTTCCCGGGAAACTGCAAATGCATAGGATTATCCCTTTGCTATTTCCTTGTCACTCTGCCAGGCAAGTGTATCCTATATAACCCAACTTCCAGGTCAAACTCACACAGTCTCAGGCCTCTTCCCTTATCTGGTAGGAATGGGAGATGATAAAAACGCTGCTGAATAATGTGAAGAAAAAGGAGTACATGTCCTAGTCCTTCCCTCTAGAAATCTCCTGATGGGAGGAGGAGGAGGAAGCAGGGAGGATGGCATGGGTGGAACAGAGGGCTGGGCTGCAGGCAGGCAAAACCATACAAAGTGTAGACAAAAACATGTTCATTCCCAGGGTGGCAGTCCTCTTGACAGACTTGCCAGGTTTGGCCACAGCCATTTTCCAGACCCACAAGTTTGTTCATTACTCATTTGCTGGCAATACTTCACCTGATTTGAACTCATCTGGTAGTGAAGCCTGACCTGAACTGATGTGAGACTATTTATAGTCTTTATTTGTGTGACCTGGTGAGAATACTAAATGGTTTCACTACAGAAATATCCATGTATTTGACTGCAGTTGTTGCGTCAAAACCTATTGAGGATTTTGACACAATAGACAATACATGCATCATAGAGCTTTCTAAACCTCCCAAATTCTGAATCCTGAAGTTCATCTGCTCCCTCAAATATTGTATACGAGTCAGTGAGACTTTAACACCCCAGCCACCACCTAGAGTAGTGCTGATAGACTCCCAACCCTTCACACTTCAAAGCTGTGATCTGGAATGTGATGTCTTTCAGTGTTAGGATGTAAGGGACGAGAACTAGAGATGCGACCGGGAAGAAAGAGTGAAGGCTCAAAACTAGTGTCCATTATTGGTCTCATCCTTTCCTTGCACCAAATCAGAACAGAAAACCAATTTTAAATCAGAACATATCTGCCAACCTTCTCTCAACAACCAAGACCCACCATTTTATTTCCCCACAAGCATCATTTTCTTTTCTTTTTACCAGTGGATAAAAGTTCAGAAGATCTTTTTGTGAACAGAAGTTAAGGCTGTTGTTCCCTTCATTCTAATAATGAAATTATAATAATTCTGTATGTACCACCAGACTCTGTTCTAAGTGTTATTTGTATATTACTTACTGCATTTAAATCTCGTAACAGTCATATGAAGTAGGTTGTACAGACTGAGGAAATTAAGTCACAATGAAATTAAGTAAATGCTCAAAGTTACCCAGAACTAGATTTGAACCCAGATAGTCTCACGTACTTAAGCACATGCTGCCTCTAGGCATAGTTGCTTCCTTGCTTTCTTAGCAAAGAATACAGATAACCTCTACAATAGTTGCTTCCTTGTTTTCTTAGCAAAGAGTACAAGTTACCTCTACAATAATACTCTGGTAAATATTGGGTTGGCTAAAAACTTCATTCCCTAAGAACAGAAAAACTGAAACAAGCTTTTTGGCCAACCCAATATTTAATAAATGTTTCTCTGAAAATAAAAATATATGCATACGTATATGTATACACACATAAATTCATTATAAATTTTACTGCTGTAAAATTATTATAGGATGTAATTTGCAAATAGGAATAAAATATCCAATATTCTTAACTGTAATTTCCATATAGCCAAATGAATTTCACAGAATGCCTTCATCAGTTTTTGCTAAATTTTTTTTCCATAGCCAACCTATGGCTTCAATTAACCAACCAGTGTACTTTGCACATGAATGTTGGTTGATACTTTGCTTTACATTATTAACAAATGATTAAGGATCACAAAAAGTGAAACAATTAAGACTTAGAACTTCACTCATTTGTCAATTACTTGGGTGACTTTGCTGAATTGGAATAGTTTTCAAACCCTGGAATTGTTATTGCAACAGGCTTTTTCTATTCATAATGTAAAAGCTAAAGACACTGTACACATTTTAATATAAACATATTAATGTGAATTATTAACATTTTATCCATCACTTTCCTAAGACAAGACTGTCAAGAAAACAATGAATCAAACCCTCATTTGCATTATTTATTTCTGCATTGTAAATACTCAAGTTTCCATCATGACATCATTGAATGTGGAGAAGAAAAGAAATACACAATAGTACCCCATCATGCAATATTTCCACCATAAAGTTACGAGAGACATAAATAATCTCCAGGGTTTACATAATAGTGAAATGTGGTAAAATAATTAGGAAGTAAAGAGTTTTGAGTATTTATTAGTTTGCTTTACATATAATTTATTCCACCATAAGCTTTTATAATTTAAGTTTTAATAATGGCTTTATATAACAACTAGCTCACAGAACTCCTAAAAATTCAACAATAGGCTCTCATGAGATGCTCTGCTCTGGCTTCGGCACCCATCTGCCTCCAGCCACTGGCCATTTGGCTGGAATTTATCCAATAGGTATTCCCAGAAGCCACTAGACTCACGGCTGCCTTTACCACGAACTACTTCTCAAATAACTATTTTCCCCTTTTTCTGATGCCAAGAGCCTTCCTGGGCTGTTGTGGGTTTTTGTTTTTTTTTTTTTTCTTTATTCATTAGTAAGGCCTTTCTTAGAGACTGTTCTAACTTTTTTAGCATTTGAAATCTTATTACTTAAAAGAGTCTTCGGAGATCAATAGAGGTTTCCCAATAATCCTCTTTGCTAAGACACCTGGCCTACATATATCCACGTTCAGTATTTTAAAATGCATAAATGGTCTACACAATCAACTGTTTCATTTAAATCTGCTCCTTGCTGGCAGGGGCTATTCGCTGTTGAAGGAGGTTACTTGGAATATAATCTGGGCAGAGCTTCTTTCTTGCAATAACTTTAAAAGCCCTGACATCCTTAGTGAGGCCCCTCTACCACCCACATCAGAGCTGTAAGATGTCATAGAGTCAACTTCCTTCCTAATTCAGCATCCCCTGACACACTCACCCTTGACTTCGTCACCTCATAAATGTGTCACATCCAGCACCACCTTCCTTCTTAAGAAAATGTTCTGCCCACCCCGAAGATGTGACTGCATCTGAGAAACACTGAGCCCCAGCCAAGATTATGGAGTTAATTTACTCAACCAACTTATATTAAGTGGCTCCAGTACCCCAGACCCTGTGATAGACCCAGGAATAAAAAGGGAAAATCCCCATCTTCAAGAGTTTACAGACTCAAGCAGTGGTTCTCAATTCATCAGGCACACTTCAAGCTTTAAAACCCACCAAGGTCCAGGCTCCACTCCCAACTAATTGAATCACAATTCCTGAGGGTGGGACATAGGCAACAGAACTGTTTCAAGTCTCCTTTTGTGGTTTTAATGTTGAGGCCAGAATTAAAGGTGGCGCTAGTTAGTTAAGAACCCACTTGCCAATGTAGGAGACAGAGATACGGGTTTGATCCCTGGGTTGGGAAGATTTCCTGGAGGAGGGCATAGCAACCCACTCCAGTACTTTTGCCTGGAGAATCCCATGAACAGAGGAGCCTAGCGGGCTCCAGTCCACAGGATCGCACAGAGTCAGATGCGACTGAAGCTACTTAGCACCTACACACATAAAGAACAATAGTTACTAGCTTTCTCTCTTTGCATAAGCAGCCATGTTGTTCTGAATCCTGAAAGCACCAGAAAACACGGAAAAATCTCACTGCTCATTGTGGACCAAGAACCCGTGCCACTGGCATCACCCAGGAGCTTGTGAGAAATGCAGAATCTCGGGCCCCATCTCAGAGCTATTGAATGAGAATCTGAATTTTAACAAAATCTCTAGGTAATTCAAGTGCATGTTAATTTTGGAAAATACTAAACTGACTCAAAAATCCTGTTTCTGAGACATTACCAGTCCACAAGGAAAAATACATGTAAACAGAGATAATTACAAAACACTGTAATAAGTTCCAGGCTGAAAGGTATCCAACTCACTTCAGGAGGACCAGCCTCCAGGAAGATGGATGGAGCCAGTGATACTAAACAAAGTTGTATATGAAGAACATAGATTAATCAGGAAGAACAGATAGCTGCAAATAGCCCTGTGTTGCCAATACATAAGACATAAGAAACAAGTTATGTGTTCATAACTTCTTGGACACAAGAAGTGGGAGAGAGGCTGAATGAGCTTGCCCAGATCCTAAGGTAGCCCTTTGTCAACCTCTAGAGTCAAACCTTAGTCATCCTCTGAAAGAGAATACAATACACTTCCAGGCTAGTGATCTCCAACTTGTCAAGGAAACATTTGCTTACAAAGTGCCTTGGAAGTAAAAAAGAAAAAGTTGGGTTTGTTTTTTTTTTTAAGTAGTGGAATACACACACTGCTGCTGCTGCTAAGTCGCTTCAGTCGTGTCCAACTCTGTGCGACCCCGTAGACGGCAGCCCACCAGGCTCCCCCATCCCTGGTATTCTTCAGGCAAGAACACTGGAGCGGGTTGCCATTTCCTTCTCCAGTGCATGAAAGTGAAAAGTGAAAGTGAAGTCGCTCAGTCGTGTCCGACTCTTAGCGACCCCATGGACTGAAGCCTACCAGGCTCCTCCATCCATGGAATTTTCCAGGCAAGAGTTCTGGAGTGGGGTGCCATTGCCTTCTCCAATACACACACTACTGTGTAGACTTTCCCTTCTCCAGGGGATCTTCCCAACCCAGGGACTGAACCCAAGTCTCCCTCATTGCAGGCAGATTCTTTACCAGCTGAGCCACAACGGAAGCCCCTATTTTATGTATAGTAGTGTGTGTATCTATATATAAAATAGGGGCTTCCATTGTGGCTCAGCTGATAAAGAATCTGCCTGCAATGAGGGAGACTTGAGTTCAATCCCTGGGTTGGGAAGATCCCCTAGAGAAGGGAAAGTCTACCCACTCCAGTATTCTGGCCTGGAGAATTCCATGGACTGTATAGTCCATGGGGTTGCAAAGAGTCGGACACGACTGAGCAACGTTCACTTTCACATTCATAATATGAAATAGATAACTAATAAGAATATACTGTATAGCACAGGAAACTTTACTCAGTACTCTATAGTAACCCATATGGGAAAGGTATCTAAGAAAGAATAGATATATTTATATGTACAACTGATTCACTTTGCTGTAAAACATTGTGAATCAACTATATTCCAATAAAAATTAATTAAAAAATAATAGAGTAGTGAAAAAATGAAATGGGCCTGGTATATCAGTGATGCTACCCAAATATTTCCTTATGCTACCTGTATTAGTCAGCTATGGCTGCTTTAACAAGATACCACAGACTTGGTGGCTTAAACAAAAGACTTTTCTATTTTCTGGTGGCTCTGGAGGCTGAAAGTAATTTCAAGGTGTCAACAGGATTGGTTTCTCATGACAGTTCTCCCTGGCTTGAAGATAACTCTTCTCACTGTGTTCTCAAGTGGCCTTTCCTCTGTGTGGAGGGAGAAGGAACTCTCTCATGGCTCTTCTTTTAAAAACCAATCCTATTAGATGAGGCTCTCTTAATTTCCATCCCCCAGATTTCTGCCTGTCTAAATTAGAAAACTCAAGTAGTTTTCTGAGAGTGTAACACACCTCTTTCTCTTGTTCATACTTTGTTCCTCACCATTAGGGTTCTGCTGGGACTGGAGTCAAGTTATAGATCTAGAAGCAAAGAGGGGTTGTGGGATGGGTCTTGAGGAAAATCGGCATTATCTTGTAAGGCAGTTGCCTCAGAGAATTACAATTTCCTCAGGCAATTAAAGGTTAATCCCCTGAGACCCTCAGATATGGGTGGAAAGTCTCCTTCTAATGGCAAAGAAGACTCATTAGAATTGAAGGGCTCAATGTCTCCAGGTCCATCAAGGTCTTCCTACACGTTCCCATCCCAACTACCAGAACCCCATTCCTTCCCAAACCTTGTCCTCACTCTATAGGAGATACTCCACAGGGCTGGGGATTCAGTCTGCATTGGAATCTAGCCTTTAGCAGGAGAGTTCTGGCTTTGCTCTTAATATTCTCAGTCCAGTGGCTCCAGGAGATGAGTCTCCATCAAAGCAGATGTAGAAGCTTTCAGCTCACTTATGTGGCCCTTGAGCTGGGACTGGGAATCCCTGAGGTCGTCCCATTTTTTCCTTTCCTCAACATTGTCCAGCAACATAAGGAGCAGTCAACCAACCTCACTGTACTCATTAGTTTGACAGACGCATGTGAAAGTATTGTATACATGGTCACCCAGATTCTTGCTTTTTATACTTGTTTGATCAGAAGTGTCAATGGTGACATTTTTTTCCTTTCTCTATTGCTAGATGGAGCTTTGGAATCAGTGTTCTTTACTACTGAAAATGAGTCATTAGTGTTTTCAAATCAAATCCAATTAAAGACCCAACTTCATAAAATCCAGAATCAAGTAGAAAATTCATCTTCAAGACTGTGTTCTTCTAGACCCACCCTTGGCACCAGAATTAAGGCTAAGGCCCTAATCCAATAAGACTTGTGTCCTTACAGTAATAATAAGAGACCCCAGAGACTTCCCCAGTAGCTCAGGTGGTAAAGAATCCACCTGCAATGCAGGAGACTCCAGTTCAATTTCTGGGTTGGGAAGATCCACTGGACAAGGAATAGGCTACCCACTCCAGTATTCTTGTTTTTTTCTGGTAGCTCAGATGGTAAAGAATCTGTCTGCAATGCAGGAGACCTGGGTTCAATCCCTGGGTTGGGAAGATTCCCCTGGAGAAGGGAACAGCTAATCAATATTCTGACCTGGAGAATTCCATGGACAGGCTACAGTCTATGAGGTTGCAAAGAGTTGGATACAACTGAGAGATTTTTAAATTTCACCAGAGACATCTCCTTCTCTCCAGACACAGAGGAAAGGCCATGTGAGGACGTGAAGAGAAAAGTGGACATCTGCAAGCTAGGAAAAGAGGTCTCACCAGAAACCAGCCCCAATGGCACCTTAATCTTGGACTTTCATCCTCCAGAACTATGAGAAAATAAACCCCTGTTTTTTGTCTCTTATTTGGCTGGTCAGGTCTTTGGTTGCGGTATGTGGGATCTAGTTCCCTAATGAGGGATTGAATCCCAGTCCCCTGCCTTGGAATCTCAGAGTCTTAGCCACGGACTACCAGGGAAGTCCCTAAATGTCTGTTTTTAAGCCACCCTGTCTGTGGTATCTTGTTATGACAACCTTAGCAGACTAACACTACCCATCGCTATTCTCAAGAAAGCATCAGTGGAAAGGTTGTCAGACTTTTAAAAAATATGTGGGTCATCCCTCTACCAACTCTGCCCAAGTCAGCTCACCATGTCAGTGACTCACCCGTCTAACCACTCATCTATTCATCCACTCATCTCTTTAAACATTTCACCAAATTTTACTGAGTGCAACTCTGTGTCAGAAGGGCTTCCCTAGTGACTCAGTGGTAAAGAATCCCCCTGCCTAATCTGAGACGTGGGTTCGATCCCTAGGTTGGGAAGATCCCCTGGAGAAGGAAATGGCAACCCACTCCAGTATTCTTGCCTGGAAAATGCCATGGACATAGGAGCCTGGTGGGCTATAGTCCATGGGGTCACAGTGAGTAGGACACGACTTAGTAACTACGCAGCAGCAGCACTCTGTGTCAGACACTGGGCTTATGTTGGAAATTCAAAGTTATCTGTCTTGTTCCTCAAGGAGCTTGCAATTCAGGTATATTCAGTTACTTTTTAAAATTAATTTTTAGTTACACAAGTAAAACATAAATATAGGCTCCTTTAAAAAGCCATAATCAATAAATTTAGACTCCTTTTTTATTTCAACTCATTGCTGCCCTGTTATGATTTTTAAACTGTTATTATTTTTCTAATTATACATGTACCCACAGAAACTACTACTATAGGTGTCAATCAGTACTTATTTATCACTCAACAAACATTTTTTAGCACTACCCATATTAATTTACAAGGAGCCAGGCTGTTTCTTTCAAATGTTATAGAATAGGATGTCTTGTGAATTTATTGCATTTTGTTGAGCTTTGTACTATCTGTGGGCTGTTCAATTCACTACGACTTTAACAAACACCTTTGAACTGGTCTTATTACACATGCATGAAAGTGTAGGTTCTTTATGAAAAAAAGGGAATTACTGGGTCTATGCATTTTTAATTTTGATGAATACTGCTCATGAAAATGGCTCAGTTGGGTCAGACTCTTTGTGACCCCATGGACTTAGTCCATGGAATTCTTCAGGCCAAAATACTTGAGTGGGTAGCTTTTCTGTTCTCCAGGGGATCTTTTGGACCCAGGGATCGAACCCAGGCCTCCCGAATTGCAGGTGAATTCTTTGCCAGCTGAGCCACAAGGGAAGGACAAGAATACTGAAGTGGGTAGCCTATCCCTTCTCCAGGGGATCTTACCGACCCAGGAATCGAACCGGGGTCTCCTGGATTCTTTACCAACTGAGCTCTGAGGGAAAACAAACTCATTTAGCTGGTATAGCAGCTGGCTCTGTTGTTTTTTAAAGGTCAACATTACTAATTAGGAAAATGAAAAACAAGAACAAAAAACTACACGAGTTTGTCTGAATACTGGTCGGTTACCCTCCAAAATCATCAGCAGTATGTTGGAGCACCTGGTTCTTCACAGTCTTCCTGGTTCTTATCATTCTTTCCATTTTACTTATATATTTTTAAACTTGATTTATGCTTATCTGAAGGGTAAAAATAGTGTCTCGTACAGTTTTTTTTTTTTCATTTTCCTAATTAGTAATACTGACCTTTTAAAAAACAACAGAGCCAGTTCATATACCAGCAAAATGAGTTTGTTTAGGAACAGCAGAGAATTGCAGTTAAAGAAACGAGAACCAGACAACAAGGGAGGGGCTTGCCTTTGCAGAAGAAAGGAGGAAACTAGGGAGCGCAGCGGCTCGTCCTCACCGGCTGCAGGCAGTGGCCGGCTTGCGGTCCAAAGTCTGGTGTCTATAGGAAGTGGTGATGTGTGCGTGCGAGAGCTCCCCCTTCAGGCTTCCCAACTCCATTTTAAACGAAGTTTCCTTTCTTTTCACAATATGTACTTAAAATGAGCATCTTTTCATGTTTTATTGACCATTTGTATTTTGTCTTCTGGGTAAAATTCACTTCTATATTTTGCCCATTTTTATGTTCAGCTGGTTTTTTGTATTGGTTTGTTGATATCCTTTATACATTTAAGAGACAGATACTTTGTCTATGAAATGTGTTGCAAAAATCTTCTCCCAGTCTGTTGGCATTTTATCTTTACTTATGGTATTTTTATGTTATACAGAAGTTTTCTTTCTCTCTTTTTATTTATCAAATAAATTTGTCAGTATTTCCTTTTATTTTTGTATTTTTAAATAAATTATTCCTGAGATTTTATAACATATATGTAAACATTTGGGTCTTTAACCCATAAAGGTCAGGAGACTGAAATTTTTTTCTGTTTGGAGAGCCAATTGCCCCAGTATCATTACTTTCAAATGTTGCTTTTTATTCCTTTTTTTTTTCTGTTTGTTTTGGTTTTCAGGATCTTAGTTCACCAAACAGGGATTGAACTTAGGCCTTCAGCAGTGAAAACGCAGAGTCCTAAACCACTGCACCACCAGGGAATTATCTCCAAATTTTTATACATGCATATACTTGTTTCTTTATTCTAATTTCTTTCTTATTCATTCTGATCTATTTCTCACGCTCTCCCATAGCAACTACAAACTCATGATGTTTTTATTTCTAGTAGGACCAATTCTCTTTTTGCTCTCAATTTTATTTTTATTAAAACTCTTACTCATGCATTTGAGAATCAGTTCTATCGAAATTCCGGCAATCACATTAAATTTATGAGGCAATTTTGGAAGAATTAACATCCTTGCAATATTGAGTCAAACTCTTCATAACCAAATTACTTGAAATATACTCATGGACACCCATTACACTCTGAATGCACCCAGCTAGAACACTCCCAGAACACCCACATGTTTCAAATGAGATGACAGCTTACACACCCTTTTGTGACATCTGCTCTAGTTAACATTATTATGCAATTTAATTAAATATTTCACAAACCAACGTCATGCAAAAGGAGAGAATTAGCGTTTCTACCAAAGTGAAATTGAACACTATGAAAAAATTCAATGAAAGGAAGTTGCTAAAATTAGATGTAAAGAGGAATTAGTCAAATATTAGGACAAGGAAATTGTGAAATTCTAGGAGGATTCTGCTCTCAGATTGCTTCATCAATACTTTCTACTACTAGTCTCACTTCAAAGAAAATGAAACTGAACTTTGAAATACTGCCTTTACTTATATGATTTATGCAAAAAAGTCAATGAGGAACTCCAATCAATTCTTGCTTAAAGTAAGACTTACAGTTAAGCTCTGTGGAAAAATATTGGTGAATAAATGTAAATTTATATGTTGAAAGTTGCAATAAAATACTTCAGGTTTATATTTATCCTTGTCTTTAATTATTTCATGCCTTAAGAAGCTTGCTATGATCAACTGACCAATCATCAGTTCCTGCTCAGAGGTTAAAGCGTCTGGAGGCCTGGGTTTGACCCCTGGGTCAAGAAGATCCCCTGGAGAAGGAAATGGTAACCCACTCCAGTATTCTGGCCTGGAGAATCCCATGGACAGAGAAGCCTGGTAGGCTACAGTCCACAGGGTTGCAAAGAGTCGGACACGACTGGTTGGACAAGGCTGTGATTATGATAGAAAAGAGGAATTCTACAATATTTCTCTTACTTATACAGGTCTTCAATGTACCTCAGTAAACTTTTTTATAATTTTTTCAAAAAGATCCTTTGTTAATTTTATTTGTAGTTGCTTTACTTTGCTACTACTGTGAAAGATATTTTTATGAGTCATATCTTCTAATTGTCTTTTGCTGAATAAAGAAAAGCTACAGAGTTTTGTACGTTGGCTTGTATTGGCCTGCTGCTGCTATTGCTGCAAAGTCGCTTCAGTCCTGTCCAACTCTGTGCGACCCAATAGACGGCAGCCCCCCAGGCTCCGCCGTCCCTGGGATTCTCCAGGCAAGAACACTGGAGTGGGTTGCCATTTCCTTCTCCAAAAAATGAAAGTGAAAAGTGAAAGTGGAGTTAGCTCAGTCGTGTTCGACTCTTCATGACCCCATGGACTGCAGCCCACCAGGCTCCTCCATCTACTGGTCATTTAACAGACCATTTTATTCATCTTAATATTTTGCTTAATAACTAATACATCTTAATAATGATTTGGGAAAGGTTATATGAGATCACAAAATTCTCAGCATGTTCCCTAGGAAGTAGACTCTGAGATGGACATTTTCATGAAAAAAGCGTGTTAGGAAGATGTTTCCACATTTGCCCCTGTTGAAGAAGGGAAAATAGCAGGACTGGGCAGAGTGAGAAGTTGTTATGATGATGAAACAACAAAGGCCACACAGGGTTTCCCCCCAGAGAGTTTCCACACTGGGGTGGCCCTGAGGGGTTGCAGAGATGAGGCAGTAGGACCAGATCTTTATATCCTCACTTTATCCAGTCTTTGCATATGAGCCACACCCAGGAACAGGGTGTGACCTTGAGTAAGGCAGCACGCTTCAGCCAAGAGCCAACCACTAGGAGGGGGAACTCAATCAGCTGTGACCCTTCATCCATCAGCAGTCATTGCAACCGGGAGAGTGACTTTTCCAGTTTTAAAAGAGGAGGATACGGGGAGCACACCGCAGCATACACTACAGTATGAAATAAAAATTTGGCTCTTTTTTTTTCTTAAGTATTTACATCTCGTTTAATTGTTATTGCCCTTGCCCATGTGTCTAGGCCCCTTTAGTATCATACTGAATTAGTAAAGGCAGACACTGTCATCCTTCTCCTGGGCTTTAATTGGACTTCTAATGATTCACTGTTACATGATATTTATTATAAGCTTGTAGTAGATACCCTTTTTAGATTAAGAATATTGTAAATAAAATGATAAAATTTTGGCATGAATAAGTATTACAACGGATCAAAGCCTTTTCTAACAACTAATGGAATGAATATATGGTATTCTCCTTTAATCTGGTCTTTTTTAAAAGTCTAAACATAATTTACTACAATATCAAATAACTCTTACATTCTTAGGGTAAATTTTAATGACCATAGGCTATTCTATTAAAACATTGCTAGATTATTTTTCTTAATAACCTCATTTAGGATTTTTATACCTGCAGTTATAACAGATTGATCAATAATTTTGTTTCCCCCTTTCTCCTACCTTTGTATTATGGTCATCCTGGACTCATTAAGATAATTGAGTAAGTTTCCATCCTTTCTATGCTCTTAAATGATTTATATGATAGAAAGTAGCTGGCCTTTAAATTTTTAGCTAAACATATAGCTATCTTGGCCCAGAGGTATTAAAATCTGGTAGATCAGTAGACCTTTAACTACTGTTTCAATTTCTTCTAAGGTCATCATGTTCATAGCATTTTTATTCTCCTTAGAACAATCTTGATAGTGTGTATTTTTCTAAAAAGTTGATCAATGCATCTAGATATTAAAGATACTAGTATAATTTGTTTTAGTAAACTCTTAAGTTTTTTTAATATATATTTTATTAACTTCTTTAGTTTATTACTTTTCTTTTTTATCATACTTGTCACAGTCTTTGCTGAGATCTAGTTTCTAGGTTACTGATGAACTCAATTTTGACTCTTTAATTCCTATTCTTATTTTTACTCTTTTATGCTTCTTAATCACTGGTGTTTGTGTTTATTTTGTTGTTTGCTTGTTATTTTTTCTAGCTTTGTAAGTTGAAAGCCTAGCGTATTTATCACTTTTTCTTTTATACATGCATTTTAGAGTATAAAATTTTCCCTGAGAAACATTTTGGCTTTTTCCCCATAGATATTAGAAACTCTAATTGTTTTCTTTTAGTTCTGAGTATTTTACAATTTCTATTTTAACTTTCTCTTTTCTCATGAATTTAGTAATATGTTTAAATTTATAGATAAATGATGTTGATGTTCTGAGGAAAACAAAGTTGGATATCCTTCTGTGTTTACTTCTGAATGTATTTAATTGTGATTTTTTTTTCATGTTTGAGACTTCTTATATACTTGTCTCATATACACATATACATATATATACACATAAATACACATGCATGACTTAACATATATATATCTCCAAGAGAGATATTTATGTTATTCAAATACTGTCTACATGTATATGCTTTTGTTTTTTTTTTTTTTTCAGTTGACTCTGTCATTCTGTGAGAAAATTTAGTTAAATCTCCCACGATGTTATAGATGTAGGCATTCTCCCAATAGTTGTATATATAAACATATACAACATATAAATATATATAACAAAATGAGTGTATATATATATATATATAACTGCATCTATAGTTTTTGTTGTATAGTTTGCTTTTTGCCTTTTTTGCCAAAAAAAAATCTTAATTTGTAAGCCTCTTGCTAGCAAATTCAAAGCACTTACTCTACTTTATATCATCAGATCAGATCAGATCAGTCGCTCAGTCGTGTCCGACTCTTTGCGACCCCATGAATCACAGCACGCCAGGCCTCCCTGTCCATCACCAACTCCCGGAGTTCACTCAGACTCACGTCCTTCGAGTCAGTGATGCCATCCAGCCATCTCATCCTCTGTTGTCCCCTTCTCCTCCTGCCCCCAATCCCTCCCAGCATCAGAGTCTTTTCCAATGAGTCAACTCTTCGCATGAGGTGGCTAAAGTACTGGAGTTTCAGCTTTAGCATCATTCCTTCCAAAGAAATCCCAGAGCTGATCTCCTTCAGAATGGACTGTTTGGATCTCCTTGCAGTCCAAGGGACTCTCAAGAGTCTTCTCCAACAATTAAACTTTCAAGAGGCACTTAAGAAGCTAACTTCCAATCAGAATTTTTAACCTTTTTAACCTTTTTAACCAGGCCTCATCAGAAAGAAGCAGTAACAAAAAGACACCATTAATCACCAGGTGTTCTAAAATGCCAATCATAAACCCTTTTCCCTTCTCCACTCTCCAAACTCCCTTCTCCTTTTTCCTCTTCCCTTCATCTCTCTCACCCAAACACACACATACACACAACACTCCACCAAATACTCAGATTATATACTTGATAAACTCTATAATCTAGTTTAGCAACAAAGAAAACCCAACTAGAGGTTTTTAAAACAAGAGATATCTGTGAGATCAAGGCATTAAAAAAAGGACCAGCAGAAATGCAAGGCTGGCAACATTTGAGAGTTAATCAATATGACTGGCCATACAGATAGACTAAGAAAAACATGATAATCAACATATACAAATAAAGCATTTGAAAAAGCATCCGTTCATGACAACAGTTCCCAAACTAGAAAGAGAAAGTCACTCCTTCAGCTTAACAAAGGGCATATACAAAACCCTACAGCTAAAGTCATATTTAATGATAAATGACTGAATACTTTCCTCCCTGAGATCAGGAATAAGATAATGATATTTGCTCATCACCTTAATTAAATTTTATCTTGAAGGTGCTAGCCAAACCAATATGATACAAAGAAGTAAACAAAGTGCATAGAGAATATAAAGGAAGGAAAACAATTGTCTCTACTCACAAATAATATGATCACCTATATAAAAATAATTTGAAATTTGAATCAAATTTATTTACTTTTCCCTCTTTTATCTACAGTTCTTTCATTTTCATCTACTCTCTCCTGGGGATTTTTCCAGAAATTCTTCCAAATTATTTAATAATAGTATCAAAAAGAAGACTAAGCCATAGATTTGAGTAAACAAAGGAAATACGAGTGACCTAAAAACAGAAAATATAATGTGGAAAATTAATATATTTGATTAAAACAACATTCAAAATTTCTGCTTAACAAAGGATACCACTGACAAATTTAACAGAAAATGACAATTAAGAAAAGATATTTGGAAAAAGGTATTTTCCACACTTAAAGCAATATATGATTAATACTTAGAATACAAAAAGCCTTCTGAAAATCAATATGCAAATGATGGAAACTTCAGTAGAAAAATGGGGAAAAGGTATGAACAGGCAATTCAAAAAATATGAAATTCTAATGGTTAACCAGTATTTGCAGTGATGTTAAAACACGAGTAATCAGAAAAGTTTCAGATTGACCAAAGTACAGAGGTTGTTGAATGCTAAGAGACTGGAACTCTAACCTCTGCAAATGAAATTATAGCCAAGTACAGCATTTCTGGTGGGCAGTGTGGCACTGGGTAGTAAAATTTGGTCCATATTCCTTCTGTGAGTGAGCAATTCAGTTCTGAGAAATCTACCACAAAAAGCTGTACACACAGGTCCACAACACACAATGATGTTTACTGTGAATTTGTACCATGACACCCTTAAGACTTTCATGGGGTCACAAAAAGTTGGACACGACTTAGCAACTCAACAACAACAACAACATTTAAGCTAGAATTCCTTTTCTAAGAATTCTTTTTTTCAGTCTAATTTGAATTACTCTAGGTCATGGGGATATTTTGTGCAATTTGGAAGGCAGAAGAGAAGCAGCCAGCATAATCTTTCACACTTGGAAGGTCATCACCATGCACCAAACACTATAATAGTTCATGCACATTGTTGCCTATCTGCTCGTTCACCTTGTTGGCCAGCATTTCCTGCTGTTCCTGCCAGATTTCCTTCTTCAACTTCCCCAACCTACACTAGCAATGAGCATCTCCCAGGCAGAAACTGAGCCTACAGTCCCTCCAACTCTTGTTGAGTCTCCTTTTTCTACTTCTCCAAATCCTGGGCCAGGTGTGACAAAGGGCTCCAGCTTCTGCTGCAAGCCACTTGCACCACCAAAGGCTAGGAGGTAGCAAGAGAAGGATGCTGGTTCCAGTCACCCTTAAAAGTTCCAGTTGGTCCCTGCTCTCCCTGCTTCCTGTCCATCTTTCCTTCCCAACTGTCTGCCCTGCTGACTTCAGGCCCAGTACCAGATGCAGAAGCAACAGCCATATGCAAATCATTTAACCCTTCCTAGTGCTTCTGCTTTTCTGATTAAATGCTGACTATCACAGAGGAGGATGTTATCCCAGGATTTTGCAGTACCAGGGACAATTAGGTAGTCTAGGGGGTTGCTATGGACTTAATGTGTATGTTTCTCAAAATTCAAGAGGTGATAGGTCATGAGGGAGGAGTCCTCATAAATGAGATGAGTGCCCTTATAAAAGAAATCCCAGAAAGCTCTCTCATCCCTTCCCCCATGTGAAGGCACAGCCAGAAGACAGCCATCTATGGACGAGGAATGGATTCCTACTAGATAACCAATTTGCTAGCATCTTGATCTTGGATTTCCCAGTCTTCAGAACTATGAGTAGTGAATGTTTGTTGTTTAACCAATCTAGTCTATGATATTTTTATAGTAGCAACCCAAACAAGCTAAGACAGGGCTCATCACTCAAGGAATAGATAAGCAAAATGTGATAAATACTCACCATGACATACTCTGCAGGACTTAAAGGTTGTACATATTATACATGGCAAGATGAATAGGTCTTAAAACACAGTTTTAGTAAAAATTTAAGTAATAATGTGACATCTATAGCAAAATGACTTTTCTGAAAGTTTATACATACAAATAAACAGAAAACAGCAATGTAACAGCTTATATATGATCTCAGGAACGCATACCAAGACCCTGATACTGCAAAATCCTGGGATAACATCCTCCTCTGTGTGAGTCTCTTTCAAAGTATTTATCACTGTTTCAGTTTCACAATTTCCTTTTGTGGTTGTTTGAAATTTATCCTATGACACTTTAAGCTCCAGGAGGACAAAGACTCTGTGTGTCTTTTTCTCATCATTGCCTGTCCAAATGTAGCTTAGTGCCAGGCACTTAGTCAATGCTCAATAAAAATAAATTGACTAAGTAAATGTGTTTATTTTTCCTTGGTTGGTTGTTTGATTAGTTTAAGCTCATGGCTCAATAGAGAAGTAGAAAACTGGCTTCATTAGAGCAGATTTTTAGACATCATCTGGCATTTCCTACTTTTAGGGCCATGTACATTCAAATACTAAATTCATAATTATATATTCTAGTCTTGGGCTTTGCTATTTACAAAATTGCTGATAATTATGAAAGCTGTCCTTTCTCTGCCCCTCTTCTTACGCTTTCTTTTCTCTTCCTTCACTCTCCTCCCCTTGCTCTTTCTCCTCTCCTCTACACAAAACTATGAAGATATTCTATGACGAGTTTTGTTAATAAACCTTAAGGCTAAAGAGACTAAATTGTAATCAACTGAATAACTCAGTGCAGGAGATGGACCGCATTACATTAACAATCATTTCTAGACACATAATTCGATGATTACACATCACTTTTTTAATGCTCCTGGTAGAAAAATTATAAATTAAATCCCTCTTCATTGAAAAAAAAAAAAGGATTACTATTTCACTAAGCCTGCTGTGAAACTGAGATTAATGTTCTATATCTAAAGTATAAATTACCTAATAATTCCTCCCACCACACAGCTCAGGAATTTAGAAATCCTGTATCAGGATTTCCTCCGTAAATGTATGCCATGAATCTCTGCCTCCTTAGGACACATACCAAAATGGCATTTTAGAGTTGTGTAGTGCTTAATTCCATCCCGAATGTCTCGACTTTGATAAAACTCAGAGGTATTGCACACCAGAGGCCCTCCTCCCTACTTTTCCTTAATTCTCTCTCTCTCTCCTTATTTAATTATTGAAGACTCACAAAAATATATATTCATGTATTTTAATTCATATATCTTTCCTTTTTATAGTTAAAATTGGTACTTTTTTAAAATATTGAATCTATTGTTCCTTTACAAAGCAGATCCTAAAATTTTTAAAAAATAAAAAGAGAGAGAAACTTTCCATTCCTGATTTTAAGAAATGTGGGTACACTTTCTGGACTGGATTTCAAACCTTGAATTCAAGGTTTTTAGGGATTTAAGCTTAGAATTCTACTGTCATTTATGAGATACAAATGGATACAATTTCACATAAAATATTTAAGTGTTAATCCTATCAAAATATATATTACCATAGAGTGATCTGTGCTGCTGCTAAGTTGCTTCAGTCGTGTCCGACTCTGTGCGACCCCATAGACAGTAGCCCACCGGGCTCCCCCATCCCTGGGATTCTCCAGGCAAGAATACTGGAGTGGGTTGCCATTTTCTTCTCCAGAGTGATCTGTGCACATTTGTACAATTATCTTTTATTCACTCTATATATACTAAGAAGGCTTGATTCAAAAGCCAGTAGTAAATCATTTGGTAACATTACAAAACGTTCTAGCAATGCAAATGATCATATCTTAATTATGTCTTTTAAACCAGGAAGTATTGAAACGCTTCCCCTCTCTCTTCAAGTACCAGGACCAACTGTACTATTGATTGCTATGTAACAAACAACCCCCAAAACATCATAGCTTGAAACAAAAATTGAATACTATTGCTTAGAAGTTCTCCAGTTTGACTGGGACTCAGCTCCATGGCTGTTCTTTGGTATCTCTCCTAGTGTTGGTTGAGTCAAATGTCAGCTGAGACTGCAACCTGAAAGGTTTGTTGGGCCTAACATACAACATGGTTCCCTCAGATGGTTGGCAGTTGATAGCGTTTGTCAACTGAAAGTTCAGCTAAAGAACCTTTGGTTTCCCTTCACATGCGCCTCCCATTGGAGCCATGGTCTTCCTCATAGGAAGAGGAAATCCAAGCTACCAAGAGGTACAGGTGGAAGTTGCAAAACTCCTTATGGAGGTTAACCTCAGCAGTTTCATAGCAATGTTCCTGCTGCAATCTATTGAGTCATGGAGAAAGGCCATGATTGACAAGTGGGTAATTAGATTCCATGTCTTAATGGAAAGTGGCAGTGCCATACTGCAGAAGAGCATCTGGGAAAGGAGATCCTTTACCAGTCTTTGAAAAATACAATGTTTTACTAGTTCAGTCCATTTTAAACCTAAGGGAGATAGAACTCTTTCCCTACAGAAACTCAGATTGATCAGAGACAGAAAGTGAGACTATTACATTTTACCCAGGATGACATGAAAAGATAATGTTTTGGGGTGAATTGTATCCCCCCAAATGTATATGTTAATGATCTAACCCTCAGTTCTTAGAATATTACCTAATTTGGAGATAAGTCTTTAAAGAGATGATCAAGTTAAAATTAGGTCATTAGCTTGGGCCCTAATCCATGGAACATTTGAACATTAAACAGGCACACTCACACAGAGGACACCATGTGAACTAGACATTAGAGTTTGGGGTGATGCATCTACAAGCCAAGGAACACAGAAGACTGCCAGCAAACCAGCAGAAGCAACAATTAAGCAGATGCTCCATCACAGCCTTCAGAATGAATCAGCCTAGCTGGCAACTTGACCTCAGGTTTTTACTCTCCAGAACTGTAAATTTAGTCTCCAGAACTGTAAATACTAACTCCAGATAGTAAATTTCTGTATTTAAGGCACACAGTTTGTGGTAATCTGTTACTGTAGGTCCAGGAAATAATACAAGTAACAACATTAGACCAGCAGACCTAACTTTTCCCCTGAATTATCTATGCTCACACTAACACTGACAACTTCTCAGTAGGCATTCATCACAGGCAGACTCAGAATGAAACAGAATATTTAAAGAGGTTTCCTTCTGAGCCTAATAAAAGATGTAAAAATTGTTCAGCTACACTTGCCCACTAATCCTGAATTGCATGGTTCCATTTTTCTTTATCTTCCTTCCTTATTTTCTTGCTTCTCCTCTCCCTCTCCTTCCATCCTTCCTTTCTTTCTCTCTCCCTTTCTTCTTTCTCTCTTTCTTTTTCCTGCATGATTTCAGAAGCAACTCTTTTTTTTTTTTTTTGGTTTTCATGCTGATGTCCTTAGTAGGGGCTTTGGTTTTCCTAACTGAATCTCACAGAATGACTGTGCACCATGGTTGGGCAATCTGCATATGGAGAATCAAAAGACTAAGCCTGAATTTGGAATACCAAGGTTTGTGCAATCAACACTAAACTCTGGCAAAGAAGACCAGAGCCTCCCAAGAATGTACTAAATACCTGGCAGTTTCCTGAGGGTGAGTCTTTGGATCCGGTGTTACTATGGAGATTCCTCCCAGATGTTAAAGGGGCAGCATTCTCCCAGGACCTAGGATCATTTCAGCTGGAGATTATTATAAGTTGTTGGTGTGTGTGCATTGATAAGACGTTGCAGGTGTGTTGATTAGTGCCTGCAGGCCATTGTATAGGCACCCAAAGGGAAGACCTCAGTAGATGCCTTCCACACCCTTCCCCCTAAAGCATGAGAGAAAGCTTGACTTGGCAGGGCTGCCCCAGAGAAAAACCTTGCCTCTTCTTAGCCTAATTCATCTATTGTGTCACACATAGTGTTGGCTTCTGATCAAAGCACCTCTTGTAAGCACTCCCTTCTTTAGTATACAGTAAGTCCCCTACACACGAAACATCGAGTTGTGAACTTTCAAAGATGCGAACATTCATTCCATCAATGGCAGGCATGAGTGAAACTGCAGCTTGCCCTCTGTCTCCTATTACTGACGATCCTTCAGCTCTACCATCTCCCACCTCCCCTTCCTCCTCCAGTCAGTAGGACTCCAACCCTTCCTGCTTGTTCACTTGATGCCAGCACCTGTATGCCCGCTGTTGTAGTATACTACTATAAGTTTCAAGATACTATGCTATAAGATTAAAACTGTTTCCTTTTTTGTGTTTGTTTTTTATGTATTATTTGTGTGAAAAGTATTATTAACCTATCACAGTACAATAGGGCTTCCCTAGTGGCTCAGACGGTAAAGAATCTGCTTGCAATGCACGAGACCCAGCTTCAACCCCTGGGTTGGGAAGATCCTCTGGAGAAGAGAACGGCAACCCACTAGAGTATTCTTGCCTGGAGAATTCCATGGAAAGGGGATCCTGGCGGGCTACACACAACTGAGCCTCTCATAGTACTATAGAGTCAATTGTGTTAGTTGGGTACCTAGGCTAACTTTGTTGGACTTAACAAATTGGACTTAAAAACACACTCTTAGAATGGAACTTGTTCATATGTAGGGACTTACTGTGCTCTATAATGACCGCGCTGTTACAAAACTATCATTAAGATGACACTGGTATCCAGGACTACTTGTGAATCTATTTCTCATAAGTATTTATTGAAACCAGCAGGACCTAAATTTAATATTCTGCAAAAAAAAAAAAAAAGGCAATTTTGCATTTTCAGCTGAGTAAAGAGACTTATCTCTCACACAGGAAGATCATTTTTCTGCAATGAACTGGCTGAGAAACTCTAGAATGAAGCAGATAGTTACTCACTGTCAAAGAAGCTCATAGATCCTCTTGTCCCAACTCCCCATTAAAGACCCAGTGAATAAAGTAATCCCAAGTTATAAACCAGACTCCCAGGGGCTGAGAACTTCTGTATGTAATAAGGTATCCTGTTCGAATCTGTTAATGGCCACTTCCACAACATCTGCCACTGTTGAAAGACTTGTCAGCAATCAAGGTGGCTTTATTTTGTTTTGAGAAGCTGCTACAACCAACCTTACATTGGAGTGTAAATACTGCAACAGCTTAGAAGGTAACTTGCAGTGGTTATGACGGCATGGCTCCTTTGATTTAAAGCACCCTCTCCCACTTTGCCTTCTATATCCATGCTTTGGGACTAGCCTCAAGAATGCTTTACTATCCGACTTTCACTGAACCTTATTGTTTCATTTGAGGAACATCACCTACAGGATAAATCTCAAAGGTGAGTCTTGTAGAGTTCCCTAGAAGTGTGGAGAAGATAGATGTGTAGCTGTTGTTATTTTTTATAAATGGAGAAAGTAACACCTTTGGTTTGCCTGGATCAAAGAGTAATTTTGCAAAGTCTGTGCTTCTGGTATTTTAATCCTCTTTAATGTCCTGGTCACAGTTGTCATCCCTGGGTTGAAAGTCCCCATCTAGCCCAGGATGACACTTTTTCCTCTCTGGCTAAGGTTCTCCTTTTCCATCAAAATCAACAGATGATTAAGAAAACATTGGTGGTGTGGAGCAAGGGTCCTTCAGCTTGGGTGTGTTGGGGAATCCCAAGGAGGACTTGGCAAAACAGACCACCAGACCCTACCTCCAGAGTTCTGTTTCAGTAGGTCTGGGGTGGGGGGCATGAATTTGAATTTCTAACATGTTTCCAGGTGATGCTGATGTTGTTGGTCTGGGGACCACACTTTGAGAACTACTGGTGTCAGTACTCAACCCAGAAATGACGTGCTACACCACCTTTTATACACATTCACCTGCTTCCCACTTATAGCTGAAAATGGTCCACGTTTACGACAGCTCCCTGTAGTAAGAGAAAGAGATTTTGGAATCCTAAAAATCCACTCCTGAACCAGGGAAGTCAGATATCAGTTTGCTTTTCCTTTTCAAACTTTTATTTTGTACTGGAGTATATCCAATTAGCAACGTTGTGATAGTTTTCAGGTGTACAGCAAAGAGACTCAGCCATACATATACATGTTTCCATTCTCCCCCAAACTCCCCTCCCACCCAGGCTGCCACATAACACTGAGCAGAGTACCCTGTGCTATACAGTAGGTCCTTGTTGGTTATCCATTTTTAATATAGCAGCATGTACAAGATATCAGTTTGCTTCATGTGACATATGCAAATATTCCTCAATCCTTCAACAGTACAGTCTAGAGAAGAAAAATACACCCCATGGGCAGATCCATTCCAGGCAGCCCCACCACCTTGCATGAATGTCTGATTATAAAGTGGTTAGGAGAGGCAGAAGACCCCTTCAGATCCACGGACTGTCTCTTAAGCATCAGGCAAGCGCCCATGACCCACCTTTTGTGTCTGTGCAAAAGCAGGTAATGTGGGAAAGGCTTTGGTCTTAAAGCCTCAGCAGTGGTGGCAAGCAAAGCCCCCTGCCCACCTGCAGCACCCACTGGCTGCTTCAAGGCCATTGCTGTCTCGCTGATGTTTGCCATTTGGAATCATACTCCGCAGTGGTGCCTTGGCCAAAACCAGACTTAGAGGCGGCAGGGCCCCAAAGGAGCCATAAATAAAACAGCAAATATATTTCAAAGGGACCTCAGTCTGCTTCTGCTTGGATCCTGATAGAGTAACGTGAGCCGCGTATGGGCCTGGGACCCGCAGGCTCCGTCTCTCCGCGCCGTCCTGGCTGAAGGGCCCCACGCACGTTAAAATCTAACAGGTGCACCTGCCTAGGTTGTTTTTCTTCCTCAGCTTGTGAGGAAATCATGAACCAAATATATTACCAGAGGCTGGTTTCTGGGGTGCCCTGTGAGCCAACAAAGAGGAAAAATGGATCAACCACTGGCCAACAGGGACAGTAAATCAACAGACTAAAGGAGGAGTTGGAATAGACGCTCATGGGCCTCCAGGGCTCAGCCAAGGACAAGTCCCCTGTCAGTCAGGACCTGCGCGCTAATGTCAAAGCCAGCTGGCGCAGGAGCCCACTGGCCCTGAGGAAATGATTGAGCCGTCTGTCAGCTGCTTGGGGCCACCAGAGGCCAATGCGATGCCGAGGGAAGTATGGTGTTCCTCTGCCCGGAGCTGCACTGCCCCCCACCCCAGAGCCCAAGGTTTACCCTTACGAGGATCCTGCTTGCTCCATGCCTGCTAGACTCAGCTAGGCAGAGAGGAAGAACCATTCCTACGTCCGAGAACCTGAAGGCTGCAAGCTTGATTTGTTCAGGTCATACCTACTCCTTCCAGGCAGATGAAAGCCATTTTCTTCCCAGATACTAGGGAAGCCCATCACACAGTGGGTTAGTGGAATTAAGAGAAATTGGGAAGACAACCTGAAGAGAGCTTTCCAGGAAACTCTCTCCTCAGAGCCTGGGATTTATACAAATTGGTGGACACGACGTCCATGTTTTTCCCAACTGCAGAGATTCTACCCCAATAATAATATCGAAGTCAACCTGATCATTTCTCAAAGACATGATTGGATGTGTGATCTGAAAATCAAAATATCCATGATGCTTTAGTCTCCTGTTTATACAGAATGTGAGCAATCACCATGACCATAACAATAGCTATAATTACAATGTATTTTCTATGTGCCAGACACAATACTAAGAATTTTCACTGTGCTGACTCCTAACCCTCATGACGGCATCAGGTAAACGTTATTCTTATTCCAGTTTTTCAGATAAGAAATCTGAGGCACAGGGAGCTTTAGTAACCTTGTCTGAGATAAGCTCCATGCTCTTTTTAAAAAATATTTATTTTATTTATTATTTCTTCATTTGGCTGCACTGGGTCATAGTTGCAGCACATAGAATTTTCACTATGATACGTGGGATTTTTAGTTGTGGCAGGTGGGATCTAGGTCCCTGACCAGGAATCAACTTGGGCCCTGTGTATTAGGACCAAGGAGTCTCAGCCACAGTCCCAGTTTCATGCTCTTTATTGCTTTGCTATGATGTCTTCATTCATTTAATCAAGAAATATTTATTGAGCTGACACTATGTGCCAGAAACTTGCTAAATCCCAGCTTTAGATCACTACTGAGGAGATACAAAATACCCTTTAGCAAAGAGCCCCTTTACACCCTTTGTTGAAAGGCATCACATTGTATTTTAAAAATAAATTCAATTTTTAAAAATTCTAGCTATTCTAAGAGTCACTCACTGTTGTCCCAATGCTTTCTGTTTTACTTACAAGTTTGTTTTTCTCACTAACAATTTTATGATGGAAGAAAGCAATCTCAGCATTATTTGTTATGTTGACAGAAGTCAGTTTAAAAGTGAAGGAAATAATGAACTTTGAAGGATTTCACACATCAGGAACCCTAAAGACATTACTTCTTACTGCAGCCCAAAGATTGCAGGCAATATTTGTACCATATCACACACACACACAGCACCACCACCACCACCACACACCATATAGTAAACATACATACCACAATCCCCACACACACATACCACCACCACTCAGCATATAGCATCATACATACAACACCACACACACTAACACACCATAGTATGTGTATGCACAAAATATGCATATGCACAGGCACACACACCACCACAGACATACCACATGGGTACACACACGGTATGACTCATCACACTAGTTCTTGAGTTGTCTATATTATTCTTGTCACAGTCATTTCTGGGATCAGATCATATCAATGGACCATGTAGACATCAATTTTAACAGCCCCAGTCTTTGGCTCATGCCCATTTCAAGAAAGTTTTCCAATAAGTTAGAGCATATTTCTGATAAGCCTGAACTGTCCAGATCTCTGTTCTTTCACTGTGTGAGTGTTGGGGGAAATTTGGCTACAAGTGGCTGTCAGCAGTAAGTCTAAAACTAAAAAAAAGAAGGAAGTCCTGATTTATGACCCAAAGCACTAAGTCTCATTTCAGAAATATAAAGAGTTCCAGCATACACAGACCACATAACACACATGTACACATACACACACACATACCTTTATATCCATATTGATACACACACAATCATGTGCCACTCCTATATATAACTACATATACACATACACACACACCACATTTGCCACAGATATACATATATACTCATACATATACATACTCAAAACACAGACTCTGAGATAGATGTCCAAAAAATATCTGGTGATAGTCAATACTCAAAATATGAACTGTTCAATGACAGAAGTGCAGAACTTAACCTTAATCTTTCTTTGCAATTTCAAGTGAGATTTGTAAAAGCAACAGTCTTATAAGCTTGTCTCATCCATGCAAGAGAAAACAATAGCCTTTGGGGTCGGGGTGAAACGTAAAACAATATAGCTCTATTATTTATATAACTACTTACTATATGCTGGAAAGCAATAAACTGAGGTCAGTTTGTTCTGGGATTTTAGGAGGTTTGTGTTATCTGAGAAGGGATGACAATTATTTTCATTGAGTTGCTGAGTTACTATCTTACAGACAGGATAAAGGAATTATTACTCCATCACCTGATTGCTTGAGGTTTACAAAGACAGTGACCATATTGAGAATTGCATTGCTGATCAAAATTGAGAAAGAAGCTCTGAGAATAAGAAGTAATGTAGTTTCTACTTTTTTTCAGGTTTCAGTTACATTATAAGATCCTGAAACCCTAAATCTCTTTACTGTTACCTTTTAGGGTTTCCTATTTCCTATAGATATTTTAAGCTTTTTGTTTAACATTTAAACTTTGAAAGCATGAGTATTTAAACTTTGTAAGCATGTTTTATAACCTAGTCCAGGTAATTCCACAATCTGATGCTTGTAGTCCCCAGTGTCTGCTGCTGCCTGTTGTTTCTGCTAGTTCCTATGCATTTTTTCTTTTCTTAGGTGCCTAGTTATCTTTGCATGCATTCTGATCATTGCCCTTGGAAAATAATCTGCAACCTAGAATGAGTAGTTTACCATACAGGCTTTACTGCTGGAAGATATCTGGGACACCTCTAGACAGAAACTACCTTAAATTAAGGCTTGAGACTCTAGGTTCACATAGGTTATGTATGTCCAGGATACAGTTCTGTACCAGTCAATAGCCATGTCATGGATAGGGTTTTTTCCCCCTTCCTCCTTTCCTTTTCTTCTCCTGTGCTGCTCAGCACTGATAGAGTCTTTTCTACACTCTCTAATGTTAAGGGGAGGAGAATGAATTTAGGTCTGGTTCAGCCCTAAGTACAAAGTTCTTTGTGTTTTCACTTAATGAAGGAAGGTATTCCATAAAACTCTTAATCTTCAGCATGTCTTGGGGCTTTACTTCTATCCTTCTTACTCCACTGAGTCATTGACTCAGAATACAAGTGTGTTGAATGGACTATTATTTCAAGGGTATAAGCGGCTGAGGGTTTCCATTTCTGTCTACCTTTCTGAATATGGCTTTTTCATACACTGGAATTATTCTTTAGCACTTCAGAGATTTTACGGTGATTTTTAAATAAAAATTTATCTACCATTTTTAATTATTTTTGACAAGATCTGAGTAATTTGGAACACAATTACCAGAACTGGTTTACAAGAGGGCAGTGTTAATTAGGAAGTTGCATGGGAAATCTATTTAAATGAATCTAAGCTGTATGTTTCCTGTCATATTCCAAGTCTCCTCAGAAAGTTTTATAGTCTATTGTGCATAAGTTCATGTTAGTATCATACCTGAGACACTTGACAACACTAATTATAAGTGATTTATGGATAAAAATATTGGGAAAACCCCAAAAATGAACTTCAGAAAGGCTCCCTCATGTAATATCTAGCTTTATTGGTAGAGACCCTCAAGATTATTTTCCAATATGAGAAATAACAATGTGAACACTTTGCAAAATGGCCTGTTTTAGGGCAACTTATCTCCTTAAGGTTTTTTTCAGATTTATCTTAGATTATATTTTCTCATATAACCACACACTGAAAAGGCAGACACTATAATTTTACCTTACAAGGAAAAAACCTGTAGAGTTTTCTGGTTTCTTTAAAAATGAACTAATTTTGGTGATTTGGTTTGTTTCTCCAGTTCTAATGTCAAAAACAATAGTCCCTCAGTAAAGAAAACACCAAAGAGTAAAAACAAGCCCATGCTTTAAGCGGTAGAATTACTTTTTGAAAATAAGACTGGACTAGACTGCAATTTTATAACTGAACCACATTTTAATTCTATCTTGCACAAGGTCATTGCACACATGATTTGAGTTCTCCTTAGAGCTTTCACATATCTTCTAGGAGGCTGAAGAATTTATAGAGACAAAATAGGCAAGGACATTTCTCAGAGAATATGCAATGCAGTTCATCCAGAATGACATCTTGGAGGTTTATTTTGTCCTCCCTGGTCTCGTATAAGTCATGCTGATGCAGTAAAATATTTGTGAAATTCATAACCAAAGTGTTCTGTTATATAAAAAAATTAAGTGCTTCCAGCCAAAGTCCTAACGAGACCAGTCCCAGCTTCACATTCCCAGTGAATAATGAAAATGCTCCTCTTGAGAAAGTATGAGGTTTTAATTTTATTAGCCCTGGTACCAGAAAATCCCCTCATGTACTCGTCCTCACTTTAAGGTACCTTTGTGATTATTATTAGATAACTCAGGATGGAGCATTTGGCGAGACAGTACTTTTCATACAGTAAACCACTCAGCTCTTCAATCCGTCTCAGTTCTAGTTTATAAATATGGAAGTCACAAAAAGATAGATCCCATCAACATGTCATATTAGAGAAAAAGAAACTGGTTTCCTTTTGATTTACCTGCTACCATGGAGCATTTCCAGAAAACCGTACTTTTACAGAGCACATTAGGATCATAAATGTGTTAATGCATAAAACATCCCATTATTCTTGCTATCTCCTCCAGAGAAGGGAACGGTGATAGAGAGAGATTAATGGATGGACCAAAAGCCATCCAGGAAATTAGTAGCAGGTCTGAGATTAAACTTCTGAGTTCCTGCCACCCACTGTTAAGTAGAAGTCAATAGTCCAGGCAGCCTCTCCAGATTCCATTTAAAGTTGCAGGGGAAACATGGGAGGGGAGGGCACTGCTCATCAGCCCTGGCAGCTGGGTATGCAAATCATCAGCAAAGACCCAATTGTGAAAACAGTCAGGGAGCCTGCTTCTATTCCAAGTTGTATAGAAGCCTCCTGCTGCCTTGCTGCCTCAAAGATGTCATTCCAACAAAGGAATCTAAAGGCAAAATATGGAGAAATGCTGAGTGTATTTAACTGCAAACCCCCAAACTATATGGTCTCCATATCCATGCGGAACGATGCTATGAATTGTCTCCCAGAGAAGGGAATACTCTGAGAGTCACATTAAAGTCATAAACAGAAGTAGGGGCCCGGGACGGCCTCAGTGACTTCTCCGCTGATTTTTTTAATATGATGGGGACTGATAGCTCACCGTGGGCTCATATCAGCCTTTCGGTACATGGGCCAGATGTGTTACACAGGGAGTTGTTCGTGAAATAATGGAGAGGAAAAGACCTGAAAGAGGTTACTAGGTCTGCCACTCTTCAGCGGAATGAACTTGGGCAACTATACCTTTCTATGACCTTATTTTTACCATCTGTGTCTGGAATCTAAATTACTTAAGCCTTATATACTACATAGGGCTACTGTGGATATAAATGACATGGCAAAGATATAGTTGTTTAGAAAACTGAAAGCCTGAAGTCAATAATAGGAAATGAAATAATTAAATATAAGAGCATCCGGAATAGTTCTTTAAAACTTCAACCTCTTTAAGTAATACGTGTACACTGAATGTCCACGGGGTCACAGGGAATCAGACATGACTGAGCACACACACACACACACACTGAATGTTGATGAACTGAATGTTTTATTTTTTAGTTGCTTGCTTTTAGGATAGCAGTGAGGTTGATGGCAAGGACACAGCCTTTGGAGCCATGGAGAACTGATTTCAAATCTTGATTCTACTACTTTCTAGCTATGAACTATTTGATTACTTTCTTAATCTTTCTGACACTCAATCTCTTCCTGTAAAATAGGAATATCCATACCTAGCCTAAAGGGTATGGTAAGAAAAAGTGATATTATAAAATGCAGGTTTGGACCATTGTGCATAGTAGGTACTTAAAATGTCAGCTCTAATTATTACCAAAATGAGATATATAGAAATGTATTAACTGTGCACATACCAAAACATCAATATAAGTAGTGCCATAGACCATCCAGGTCAGGGTTCTGGACTCTGATATAAAGATTCTGATTTTGATAGTTGGATCTACTAGCCACTGTATAATCTCCTATAATAGGTGGTAGATTTACCCTGTGGTACATCTGAGAAGGCAGTATTCTGATAAGAAAGCCTGAGGGCATAGTGAGTACACCCAAGTTTGAATTCTTTGGGAAGTGAGTTTATAACAATATACCAGTTATAGTGCCTCCAGTCTGAAGCTGTCTTTCATTAATTCATCAAGTATATCTTAAGTGCTTTTTCTATACTGAGACAGGCACAGAAAACACTTTTTTTAAGAAATGTCATCAATTTTTAAAGTGTAAGGCATGGCCACTACCATCCAGAAACTCATGATCCAGTTGGTTAAACAAGATTCAGTTCAGTTCAGTCTCTCAGTTGTGTCCAACTCTTCACGACCCCATGAATTGCAGCACGCCAGGCCTCCCTGTCCATCACCAGCTCCCGGAGTTCACTCAGACTCACGTCCTTCGAGTCAGTGATGCCATCCAGCCATCTCATCCTCTGTCGTCCCCTTCTCCTCCTGTCCCCAATCCCTCCCAGCATCAAAATCTTTTCCAATGAGTCAACTCTTCACATGAGGTGGCCAAAGGACTGGAGTTTCAGCTTTAGCATCATTCCTTCCAAAGAAATCCCAGGGCTGATTTCCTTCAGAATGGACTGGTTGGATCTCCTTGCAGTTCAAGGGACTCTCAAGAGTCTTCTCCAATATCACAGTTCAAAAGCATCAATTCTTCGGCGCTCAGCCTTCTTCACAGTCCACCTCTCACATCCATACATGACCACAGGAAAAACCATAGCCTTGACTAGACGGACCTTTGTTGACAATGAATGTCTCTGCTTTTGAATATGCTATCTAGGTTGGTCATAACTTTCCTTCCAAGGAGCAAGCGTCTTTTAATTTCATGGCTGCAGTCACCATCTGCAGTGATTTTGGAGCCCAAAAAAATAAAGTCTGACAAGATTAACCCCCATGAAACAGCTAGATAGCAACCTCTTGCTGACCTTGGCTGAGAGCAGGCAAATCATGGGTTGCTCCTTTTCTGCAGGTCAAATGTGAACTCAGAAAGTTGTAGTTTCCTCGCTCTTATAGTACTCATCAATGTCTCTCTTGGCCCATGGACATAATTCTAGGTCCCTGAGAAAGTTAGCCAAATCCATATGTTCTCACTACACCACCGCCCACCAGGTTGTGAAAAAACTCTCCACTTTAAGGCAGTGATCAGCCAAATAAAGAAGTACTGAGAAGGGGGAAAGTGTGTTAGTTGCTCAGTTGTGCTTGACTCTTTTGGACTCCATGGACCACCAGGCTCCTCTGCCCATGAAATTCTCCAGGCAAGAACACTGGAGTGGGTTATCATTCCCTTCTCCAGGGAATCTTCCCTACCCAGGAATCAAATTCAGGTCTCCTGCATTGGAGGCAGATTCTTTACTGTTTGGGTCACCAGAGAAGTGTGTGTGTGCTTGCAAGTGTGCATTTGTATGCTTTCACCTGATTTGGAATGAGAAGGGTGAATGTCATTCCGAATCAGATTAAGGCACACAAGTGCACACATGAAGCACACACACACACTTCCAGCTGCTTCTTTTGACACAACTCAGCACACACTGGACTGCAAGGACTCTGGTCCCTCTGAGTCCTCTCTCTCTAGTCACACAAAGCACAGAAGGTTAATGTGAAGATAAAATGAGATCGCAAAGATACAGTTGTCTGTAACACTGGCTAGGTCGATTTTATTTCAATGGATCAAATGTTTGACTTTCAAAAGAAGTGCCTCCTTTATTTTTTTTTTTCATTAAAGTTTAGTTCTTTTCTGTATCACCAGTAGGAACTTCACTGCAACTTCAGAGTTACAGCTCTTTTCTCCCTATTTGTCCATTTTAAAATTCTCTCCGTTTTCCTCAGTAGCTCTACTTGCATCAGATTCCTTACTTTTATCAAACACAAAACAGGGGGTGGGGTTGAAAGGCCCCAAAGCATTTGGGGAAGTATAGTCATTTGCTAAGCCTTACATTTTAAAATGATTAGCCAAGGTTTGAGAAATTTCTCAGAGTGACTGTAGTGTGGAACCAAATAAGAAACCACAGAGATATTTGTAGTTTAAATGTTCTTTAAGTAACTGCATTATTACCACAGCACCTCTGAGGCTTCCCCTTTCTGCAGACTGCACATTGTCACCACTTCCTAAATAGCTGGCCTTATTAAAACACTACAGGCTTTCATAAAATATCTCATGCTTTAAATAATTTAATAACTGTGTTGAAAGGGGAAGACCTTGTTTTGTCCTCCAAAATCCCATCTTTGGGTTCACCACCTGAAAAAAAAGGAATCCGTTTCAACGTCCACAGTGTATGTATTATATACTCCAGAATATGCTTATAGAGAGACGGATGGAGGAGCATTCAGAGAGGAGATGGCAGAGATCGCCAACACCCTCAAAATGATATAATGAGAGTTTCATGGCTTGGGCTAATCAAAGGGTCGGAAGAAGGAGAGAACACTGGGTGGTCAGGCTCCTCCCCAGATTTTGCTTCTGTTGTTCCTTTTACTTATAGCTTGACCACCAACGGGGGTTCCCAGGTGGCTCAGTGGTAAAGAATCTGCCTGCCAATACAGGAGACACAGGAGATTCAGGTTCGATTTCTGAGTGGAGGAGATCCCCTGGAGGAGGAAATGGCAACCTACTTCAGTATTCTTACCTGGAAGACTCCATGGACAGAGGAGCCTGGCTGGCAGGCTGCAGTGCACAGGGTCTTTAAGAGTCGGACACGACTGAGCACACATGAGCACTTTGACCCTCAGCTGTTCTTATGAAACCAAGTTATCATAATCTATACTGGGAAGAAATCTTCAATAAGTTCAGTGTATTCTTGTTCTTGTGTAAACATCATCTTGTTGTTTGTTGGTTTCCCACCAAGAGATTAAAAATGTCAGAATGTCCATTTATGTTAGTGTTGTATCTTGATCCAGCCATAGCTATTGGAGGGTAGAAGCCAACTGATAGAGAAGAAATGCTGGTCCCTTCCCAGGCAGCCTCACACCCAAGTTAATGATTCTAACATGTGGATTTGTTTCTTAGGAGAAAGTGTCCCCTTAGAGCAGGGATGAGGGGCGGCATGATTATTTTCTGTCTTCATAGCAAAGTATTTGCAGTAGGCTTTTTTTCCCTTTCTGCTAATTCTTGACCTGAGCAGACAAGTAGCAGTGAGTCTCAAGTAAGGCAGAAATAATTGTAAGCACCTCTCCCAGGGGCAGATGCCTGGGAGATCCAAACAGGAGATCCAAACAGAACCATTCTGCCAGGGTGCTAGCCTTGGTCTTGGTTCTCTAACGTGCTAGTTAAAATTCTTATCATTGCCAATGACAATCAGTCCCTGGGAATTCTGGAATGGTTGCAAACCTGCCATTTCCTGCAATTCATCAAAACCTGGTCTCCAAATGGTTTTGACTTTCTTCAGAAATATCATCATATATCATAGTCATAGGAGTCCCCTGTGTTCCTCTTTCCCACTAGGGCTGGGTAACCTTTCAGAGCACTTATTTTCATTGGAGGAAAATGTAGAGTGGAGTGATCTCTGATGAGACATGTCTAATCTAAGAGAGATGGTTGTTCATGATCTAAATTGCAGATAAGTTAAATGAGCTTATCTCCCAGAAGAGCTAGAGCAAGACAAAACAAAACAATCAGAAAATTCAGTGAGTAGTCAGTCTGCGGTTTTAGGAGAGAAAAAAACAGGGATTCCTAGATTGAATGCAAATAGCATAAAGATTAAGGATGACCAGAGCATCTTTGAAGCAATGTGGCAAAAAGAACACTGGATTGAAGAGATCAGAATGTACACAGAGTTCTTTTTCCAACTTGGGGTGACTCCTCTCTGGAGTTAGTCTCAGTTTCCTCAACTCCATGGCCTTCCAGTACTAACATTCTAGGATTCAAATCAAAAGACCACTGTAAAATTGGCCCAGAAGGCTCCATTATCTCTTTCCCTGGGGCAAGGGAAGGAAATGAGACTAAAGCCTACACTACACTGAATCACAGGACCCTTCCCATTGTCATGGCCATTGCTTACATCCGGTCTCCCATCATCTGAAGGGAACTCTTCAGAATCTACTTGAGGTTTATCAAGTAAACAGAAAACGATTCCAATCCCTGTTCCTCCAAAAAGGCCCAGAGCCTCCTTTTGTAAGTTCCAAGCTGAGAACGACGTGTAGCGCTTCTATGCTCTCATCTTTTCATTTTGCATCACCTAGACATCTGCTGTGTTTCATTCTCTCCTGAGGTCGGAAGTTAAATTCAAGACCTGTGAGAGAAGCATTACAGACCTCATAGGTAAGGGTCAGCCTATTTGGCATTTCTTCTAGCCCAAACTGGAGATTCCATCATCTCTGCTCCATTAATCTTCATTTCTGCCTACTGTGTGCAAAACCTTATCCTACATGTTAGAAGGCTTGGAACTCGCCATGAGGGGGCTGCTGTCAAGTTGGAGGGAGCAAAGCAAGGAAATAATAAGTTCTGTACAAGTAGAACGTGGATCCAGAATGCCAGTGGGGAGAGCAAAAAGCCATAGGAAATGTATGAACTGTCCTTCTGTTCATGTTCGTATTTCCGAGACTATTTAAAATTATTAGATTCACTGAATTAGAAGGGGGCTTCAAAGACCATCTTGTCACCTCTATAATTTTAAATAAGAATTCTTCTTATTTTTTTAAATAAGAATTCTTCTAATGTTTTCCTGCAAAACTATAGCATTTTCAAATTTGTCTAAAATTAACACTTCTAATTCACACCTAGGAGTCAAGTTGGATGCTTATTTAATGTACTTAACCATGATGTAATTCATCATAATTACACAAATTTTCAGGTTCAGAATGGGAACACAACTAGAAACACAATAATTATTGTTTTCTGCTAACAGAAATGATAGAAAATATTAAACTATGAAAAGAAATGACACTTCTTTGTACAAAGATCTGTAAGTTGCATGAAAATTAGGTCTCTTTAGGTGCTCTGCTTCATTTTCTAATTGTGCTTTTAAAATCTGCCTGATTTCCCATTTTGTTAGCTAACTTTCACATCTTACTTAAATTAATAAGTCTTCTGATTAATAATTGTATAGCTGAGTTCAAAATTCCAGTGTCATGAAGGAGAGCTTTTCGATTTTTAATTTATTTTTATGGAAAATAGCTTTTCCCTGCTTGACCTTTTCACTTTCACATGTAATGCTACCCCAGCCATGAGTCACATATCTAATCTGCTATGCCTGGCCCCCCAGGATCCCCCTCACTCTGTGTGGAAAATCCCTGGCCTACACCAGACCTTTGCAGTTATAATTTACTGGCTGATAAATTAGAAGGCCAAAGCTCTGACTTGTTTAGTCCCTGACTAGGAAAGGGGAAGTTGTACTTGATTAAACCGATTCTAAAAAAAGGAATGCTATCTAATCTATATTGCAGTGGGGCCCTAAACCCAGCTGGGGGACTCATCCACCACAAGGCCCGTTTCAGGAAATCACATCACATACCATAGCAACACTCTGGTTGGGATTTGGTTGCCGTCATTTTAATAAGGCAAGTTGTGAAAGAGAGGGCTTCAAATAAAATTGTCTCCGAATATACCTATCCATTTAAGAACTGTAATTGAATGCTGCACTTTATTGTTGGGAGACACTTTATTTGTTGGGGATATAGAGATCAGTAATCCATAACTTGACCCCAGGGGACTCACAGTTTAAGGTGTCCTCTTTTCCTAGAAGATAGGCACACACTTGAATTTATCCTACCAGAAATCAATTCTTAAACAAAACTGGGTCTCCCGGCCTCTTGGTAGAATGGAAAGGAAGGTTCTGTAAACTGATGGAAACCAGTTAACCAAGAACAAAACTGTATCAACTGACAAAACTTTATCACCATCCTGTTCTCTGAATGACTCCTAGGTATTAAAATTTGAAAACAAAAAAGCACATGTTTTTCTACTTTTATCAAGTTCATTTCTCTTTCATTCACTATTGAGTGAGACCTTTTGGCAACGATGAACTGCATATGTCAAAGCCTGAGTGTTTTAATTTGCTTTTCAATTTTGGCTGAGTCCTAAAGTGGCGCGACCAGGTATTGGGCTTGCAGCTGCTTTTTAGTTTCCTTATTTGGGTCATAAGCATACAAAAGACTCCTTTCACTTATTTATTGAGTGATGTCTCCCTTCCATTGGAGGGTAGTGTACTGGGGAAAGTCTTGAATGCGGAACTGGATGCCAGTCCAGCCCTGCATTGTGATCTTTTGAGCAGCCACTTCATCTCTCTGTGACTCAGTTACATTATCTATAAAATAATGGATTGTGTTACACAATCTTTTTATTATCTTTCCATCCTATTGGTTTATTATTTGTAAATTTTAAAACAATTACATCTTCTGCTCTCCATTAGTGATATGACAAGTATAAGCAGATAGGGACAAGGGACTTTTAATCTCCACTCATATTAGAAATAGGCAAATAATCATACCAAAGCCTTTGACTATGTGGATCACAATAAACTGGAAAATTCTGAAAGAGATGGAAATACCAGACCACCTGACCTGCCTCTTGAGAAATCTGTATGCAGGTCAGGAAGCAACAGTTAGAACTGGACATGAAACAACAGACTGGTTCCAAATAGGAAAAGGAGTACGTCAAGGCTGTATATTGTCACCCTGCTTATTTAACTTCTATGCAGAGTACATCATGAGAAATGCTGGGGTGGAAGAAACACAAGCTGGAATCAAGATTGCCAGGAGAAATATCAATAACCTCAGAGATGCAGATGACACCACCCTTATGGCAGAAAGTGAAGAGGAAGTAAAAAGCCTCTTGATGAAAGTGAAAGTGGAGAGTGAAAAAGTTGGCTTAAAGCTCAACATTCAGAAAATGAAGATCATGGCATCTGGTCCCATCACTTCATGGGAAATAGATGGGGAAACAGTGGAAACAGTGTCAGACTTTATTTTTTGGGGCTCCAAAATCACTGCAGATGGTGACTGCAGCCATGAAATTAAAAGACGCTTACTCCTTGGAAGGAAAGTTATGACCAACCTAGATAGCATATTCAAAAGCAGAGAGATTACTTTGCCAACAAAGGTCCGTCTAGTCAAGGCTATGGTTTTTCCTGTGGTCATGTATGGATGTGAGGGTTGGACTGTGAAGAAGGCTGAGTGCCAAAGAATTGATGCTTTTGAACTGTGGTATTGGAGAAGACTCTTGAGAGTCCCTTGGCCTGCAAGGAGATCCAACCAGTCCATTCTGAAGGAGATCAGCCCTGGGATTTCTTTGGAAGGAATGATGCTAAAGCTGAAACTCTAGTATTTTGGCCACCTCATGTGAAGAGTTGACTCATTGGAAAAGACTCTGATGCTGGGAGGGATTGGGGACAGGAGGAGAAGGGGACGACAGAGGATGAGATGGCTGGATGGCATCACTGACTCGATGGACGTGAGTCTGAGTGAACTCCGGGAGTTGGTGATGGACAGGGAGGCCTGGCGTGCTGTGATTCATGGTGTCACAAAGAGTCGGACACGACTGAGTGACTGAACTGAACTGAACTGAACTGATACCCTTGTCTGGGGCTTCCCCAGTGGCTCAGCAGGTAAAGAATCTGTCTGGAGTGCAGAAGTCACAGGAGACACAGGTTCCATCCCTGGGTTGGGAAGATTCCCTGGAGAAGGAAATGGCAACCCACTCCAGTATTCTTGCCTGGAGAATCCCATGGACAGAGGAGCCTGGTGGGCTATAGTCCATAAGGTCAGGAAAGAGTCAGACAAGACTGAAGTGATTAAGCACACATGGATGCACACATCCCCTTGTATAACTTGTCATAACCACTGTTTCTTATCCCAATTCACTCTTCTGTATCCCTCTTCAGCCCTTCGGCCCTTCGGCTCTTCTCCTGATCAATTACAGTTAATTCTATACTATATCCCAGGGCTCAGCTCAAAAGTTGCTCCCACCAAGTAGCCTTCCTAAGTTCCCCCAGCTAGAAGAGAGCTCTACCTCCTTTGCATTCTTCTCCCAGTGTGCTACCCTTTCTTGTGTCATTTAATTATTTCTACTGGTTTTTATGGGCTTCCCAGGTCGTGCTAGTGGTAAAGAACCTTCCTGCCGATGCAGGAGACATAAGAGACGTGCGTTTGAACCCTGTGTCAGGAAGATTCCCTGGATAAGGGCATGGCAACCCAACTCCAGTATTCTTGCCTGGAAAATCCCATGAACAGATGAGCCTGGCAGGCTATAGTCCCTTGGGTCACAGAGAGTTGAACGTGACTGAAATGACTTAGCACACACTGGTTTTTATAATAAGGATAGATATTTTTAAATGTTCTTGGGCTTCCTAGAAGGAAAATCCTGAGTAACTATGAAATCCTGGTCCCTGATGTTCCCTCTTACTAATGTTCTTCTTAGACACTAAGAAAATGTGTAAGACTTATTCTGATTGGTGGCATCATTCAGGGCTATAATAGTTCAGAGTCATAAACAAGTTCATGTTCTACATCTGGTTTGAGGGTCAGTCACTTAGGGTCCTGAACACAGAAATGACTCAGACTTCAAGGTGAACCGACTGTCCCACATCTGAGTGTAAGACAGAAATCTGACCTTGTATGTCTGGACAAACTACTTTTTGTCCCTGTTTTCTTCTTCTTTCCTCCTTCCTTTCTTTACATCCTCTTTATTTCTTTTTGTCTGACAAACATAATCACATTGCTTCATTAGAGTTCTGCCCCATGTGAAGAAGAAGTGAAAATTCAGCAAATTTCTAAGGGTTGGGCTCCAACTGACTTCACCAAACAGTTTAAAGATTTGCCGAGACTCATCTTCCAAGCCTCCATTGTGGAGTCTGCTACATGACAGCAAAAACGACAAATAAACTCATGACCGAGCAGCCAGGAACACTCGAACTATCTGCATTTTCAATTATTTAGGCCAAAATGAATCACTTGCTTTCTTTTCTTTTTTCTTTTGGAAAAAGTTTTACTTCTCATTTCCTCACTGGACACATAATTTTGATTTATAAACCCAACAGTCCTGAGTAAAAGGAAGTTTTAAACAAAGCTGATGCCCCTGGCTTGGGTTGTTTTTCTCCTCTCCCTGCAATATTTTCAGAAAACGCTTTGAATGAATTTCTTGAAGATGCAAATCCAACTTGTGCCCAGCAAACGTCCTGAGTCTGACTCCCCAAGGTCTCTGAGTTCTTCTCATTCAAGGGCCTCATCTTATAAATTCCACTGAACTTGCTTCAACAGCAATGCACTTTCAACTGGGATAAATCTGTCTTCCAATATTATGTCTTGTAAATCTCACTTTGCAGGGGTATTTACAATCCAGCTACTGCATGCTTACTTTATTGACTAGGAATGAATAAATCAGTTTTCCATTTCTCTCCACGCTTCGTTGCTGATATTTGGATTTGGGGGCTGTTCAGAAGTCTCTGATCAAAGTACATGATTATAAAAACATCTCTTAACCTGAAGATTATTTAAGAAACAGACGGTGGAATTTGAATCTCTTTTTGCTACTTTCTTAAAATGAACCTCACTATGTTGATGTGGAAGAATGAGTATTAGATGGGTAATTGCCTTAATAGCCTAAAGACAATACCCTCATGACCAGGTATTGCAATGAATATTGATTATAAATGAAATTTATTGAGTTTATTATTTTTTGCATGTGCTAACTTGATTAATCCTCACAATAATCCTTTGAGGTAGCTACCCTGATTGTCTTCATTTTACAGATGAGAAAACTGATGCATATTTAAATAATTTACCATATTTATTTATCAATAAGGGCTTCCCAGATTGCTTGGTGGTAAAGAATTTGCCTGCCAATGCAGGAGATGCAGATTCGATCCCTGGGTCAGGAAGATCTCCTGGAGAAGGAAATAGCAACCCACTCCAGTGTTCTTGCCTAGAAATCCCGTGGACAGAGGGGCCTGGTGTGCTACAGTCCAAGGAGTTGCAAAAGAATCTGACATGACTTAGCAACTAAACAATAACAACAACACACATCAGTAAATGGAAAAGCCTGAATGTAAACCCAGGCATCCTGGCTCCCTCATACTAAGCTATCTCTCATTTTGACCATACAACCTAAGCTCTATGCCTTTTATCATCACACTTTACAAGGATATAACACTTTGAAGTCTATAGAGTATTATCTCATTTCTGTCTTATCACCTAGACAGCAATATTATCTCCATTTTACCAATGAGCACACTAAGCCTAAGAGAAATTTAGGGACTTGCTCAAAGGGAAAGTTGGTTTCCAAGACCCAGTCTTCTGACTTCTGGTCCCCATTCTGGAGCCTCAGTTTCCTCATCTGTATGTAAAGTAACCAAGGAATCCCTCAGTCCTCAAAGGCCTGGATCCCTGTACCAACTACTCTTTACCTGTCTATTGACCACCTTCTCCAGACTGTTAACTCAGTTAGAACAGGGGCAGGATCTATGTCATTGCCTCCTGTGACCCCCACATCCAGCCCAGAGTAGATGCTCAGTAGGTGTTTGTAAATGTCCCAGGCACAGTGCTAAGTGATAGATGCAGAGATGAATGAGACTTGGCCCTTTAATCACAGGTGAGGCTCTCAAGAGTCCCCTTTGCAGTGATGTGGGCTCTGCAAGCCCCACAGTCATTATGTGGACAATGGCTCCCACTGTGTTAAAGTCCACCAAAAAATAATTGACCGTGGCTTGAGTTATGTGTCCCAAGCTGAATGGCATCAGGGTCGATTACTTTATTTTGGAGACCACAGCAAATAGAACCATTTGCAACTTGAGGCTCACATCATTAAATCCACATTTAGGGATTTTATTTTAATCTAAGTGATGGGTATGCAAAACTGTGCAACTATAAAAGTAAAATAACCTGTGCTCTTAACACACCTCCCCAAACTCTCTGCATGACTCAGAGGACATCAGGGAATTGAGCTGTGGTGGACAGAAATACCACGTCTGACCTGTCTAAGGCAGTCCCAAGGAAAACTTGACCAGCATTTCATCCCTAACCTCACAAACCTCAGGCAAGGCAGGTTTTATTCAAGCATCTCCAAGAGATAAAAGAGCAATTTTTACAGTTTGACATTCAAGTTCGAAACTTGGCTTACTTAGGGTTGAAGGATAAAATAAAGGATACTCAGAAAAATTGGAATTTCAGATAAACAAGAAATAATAATTTTTCATGTAATGTACCAGGCAATATTTGGGATATACTTATACTTCAAAAAATGTTTGTTGTTCATGTGAAATGCAAATATATGTGGGCATTCTGTATTTTTATTAGCTAAGTATGGAAACAAGTTCATTGTGAAAATCAAACAAATAAAATATTTTCTGTATGTGAAATTGGATAAGATATAGAAGCCAAGAAAGAAAGGGAGATTAGGCTTTTGGTCAGGTATACCTTTATGAGGACATATGCATATTACCCCAGACTCTGATTCCATCACCCATGAGGCACCATAGGGAATGATCATTTTGGATATTGAAGGCTAATAGTAAGAAGTGGGCTCTGGAATCAGATCACTGGGATTAAAATCCAGAATATATCAGTTACGAGCTGTGTGACCTTGGACATGGTGCTTCATTTGGCCTCAGTCTCCCCATGTGTAAAATGGAGATAAAAATATTATCTATCTCATAGGATCGTGTGAAGATTAAATGACTTACTAGATTGACTCTAGTAAGCTTTCAACAAATGTTTATCAAGCTTCCCTGCTGGTCCAGTGGTTAAGAATCTGCCTGCTAATGCAGGAGCCACATGTTTGATCCCTGGTTTGGAAAGCTTCCACATGCCACGAGGTAACTAAGCCTGTGTTCTGCGATAAGAGATGCCACCGAAATGAGCCCCCAAGTTGTTGCAACTAGAGAAAGCCCCCGTACAGCAGTGAAGACCCAGTGCAGACAAAAATAAACAAATAAATATATAATTTTTAAAAAGCTTACTACAATAATAAGTAAAATTTTAAAAATTAATGTCTATCAACTCCACCACCAACTTCATCCTTCCCACTTTCACAGACAAATTGATCTTACACAAGCCGCTGAACTAGCTTCAACTTTTCCTTTGGTGGGCTTTCTGTTTTCCTTATTTAAAACATCTCACTGGTAAGGAACAGTTGATTCTACTCTTGGTGAGTCACAAGACTTGACTCTAAAAACACTCACAGCAGAAGGTGATGACTGTTGGATCTACATGGCGCTAAAACAACCAGGTGAAAAGAGAAAAAAAAAGCTCAGCTGAAAATTCCAGTAGAGATAGCTGTTCAGAATAGTTTCAATCTCCCAAAAGATGTTTTGGTGAAGATTTAGCATTTATTCAAATAGGTTTCTGTAGCCACACACAGCCGAGGCGTCACTCAACCATCTATCCGTACATCACTGGAGACAGCTAATATATTGCCAGCGTGTTTCCTCATACCTTTAAACTCACACCTTTTGTTCAAATAAGTGGAGTCCGGTAGTAATTCTCACCGGAAGGCTGCAAAAGTGTGGGAAGGAATATCACTTTAAGGGACTCCATTTATGGTATAAGAAGTCATTGTAGCTTGTTGTTAATTTTCTGCACACAGTGGACTGCTGAAAAGCAAGGAGCACTTGTACGAAGCCAGAAAAAGATCTCCCGAGATCACTCTGCTAGGTGATTGAGCGTCCTTGCCGGGTGCTTTTCAACAGTCTAGACTAGTGTGATATGCGAGCTACATGCTACACACTCCTTTAGCCTTTTGAATCAACTTCGTAACTCCAGCTTTCCCATAATTCCTTAGTGGACCTCCTAAACCAGTTATAAGATGCCAGAAGTCTTTTAGCCAAAAATATTGTTTAACATATAATGGAATACCTTCTTAGCTTGTGTGATTTATTCTGTAGTCTCAAAGTTTGAAAGAGTTTTTTTTTTTCAATAAAATTAAGCCCAACAGTATTTTATTATATTCAGATCATACAACTCTGATACTTTGTGAAGAATATCTTGGTTCATCATCAGAAAATCTTAAAATGGCTTTCTCATCGTTCTTTTAAAACTGCCTCACAATAAGGATTTAATGAGTTTTTCTTCCTCTAGACTACCGTTGTCTGAAGTTTGTTTTTTTTAAGATTTTTTTTTCTGATGTGGACCATTTTTAAATTTATTGAATTTATTACAACATTGTTTCTGCTTTATGTTTGTTTTTTGGCCACAAGGTATGTAAGATCTTAGTTCCCTGACCAGGGATCAAACCCATACCCCCTGCGTTGGAAAGCAAAGTCTTAACCACTGGATCACCACAGAAGTCTCTGTTTGAAGACCTTTTTTATTTTGTGCATTTAAAATTTTTACAATGTTATGTTGGTTTATGCCATACAACAACTTGAATGAGCCATAATTATACACACATCCCCTTCATCCCTAGCCTCCCTCCCCTCCACCCATCCCATCCATCTACGTCATCACAGAGCACCAGACTGGGCTCTCTGTGCTACATAGAAACTTCTCACCAGCTTATCCTTGGTTGTGTATATATGTTGATGCTTCTTTCTCCATTCATCCTGCTCTCTCTTTCTCCCCTACAGTGTCCACAAGTCCATTCTCTGCATCTGTGTCTCCATTCCTTCCCTGCAAATAGGTTTATCAATACCATTTTTCTAGATTCCATGTATATGTGTGAATACACTATTTTTGTTTTTCTCTTTGTTACTTACTTCACTCTGTATAACAGGCTCTAGTTTCATTCACCTCACTGGAATTGATTCAAATTCATTCTTTTTATGGCTAAGTAATATTCCATTGTTTATACGTACAACATCTTCTTTATCCATTCATCTGCAGATGAACATCTAGGTTGCTTCCATGCCCTGGCTGTTTTAAATAGTTCTGCAATGAAGATTGGGGTACATGTGTCTGAAGATTTTAATGAATGCAAAGTTCTGTGAAAATATTGTTACTGAATGAGCAGGTACTTTAACAAGAAAGACAGTCTTTGCATATAAGGGTCACTGAGGAATAACTCATAAGCTGCATCATTCACTCTGCTGAAAATTAGAAACTGAGATGTGGTTTATTCTTTCTCCATTTTATTCTGATACATACTGAATATGCAAATGCTTTACTTAATTCTAAATACATCTAACATTTTCTTCTAACACACCAGTTTTTAAAGTGCTCCTTGACACTGCCATAGACTTTAAAATTTCTATGGGACATTTTAAATAGATCACAATGCAGATCTTAGTGCCTGCAAATACCTTGAATGAGTTTTGCTATTTTGGGAAATTGTGAGATGCTATCTTGCTTTCTTCAGCTGTGCTCTGGCTTTTTATTGTTGTTGTTGTTTGCTTGTTTGTTGATGAGGAAGCCCTGAACTGTTTTTCAAGCAGGCACTCTCTCTAAGCTTGATGCCCTACTTGCCCTCACTCCCTACTATGTAGAAAATTATCTAATTGTCTCACGGACAATTTATGGATTGCACTTGTGTTTTGCTTTCTATTGCGAAGTTTGGTTATTTTACAAAATTCTTGACTATAGCCAATACTAAATGAAGTTTCACCGGGTATCCAGTGCAATTAGCATCAGTGGACTGCTGGCAAACTTACACTCAAAGGAAAAAAAATAGCCTTGATTTGTAAGGTGTGCTGATTTCCATGGTGTAAATTTTCCCAGCAGAGCCAATTTCAAGTTATCAATGATTTAGCAACTGGCTCCAAGAATTCCTGAATATTTAATAATCTGTTTTCTCAAATCCATACAAACTTGCTCCAGCACATCAGCAGAAGTTTCTGTCACTAACTTTTCCCCAGACCACCTGTAAAATTGTGAATTACTTCCTACACCGGACAGTAATTGGCATTTAGTCCTTAATAATAGGACAGACAATTGATTTTAATTTATTTCACATTAAACCATGCCTGCTATATATGAGGTGCTATGCTAGTTCTGTGGGAAATGCAAAGATCCAAACATGATTCCAGGTTTCCAGAAGTCCACAGTCCCTCAGAAAGGGCAGACGATATATAAGAAACTGTAATACAAATCTGACCATGAGAAGTGCTATATTAAAATCACAAATTTAAACAGGAAAACAGGAAAGGAAGAAACATCATGTAAACATAGCAGAGGAAAATGCCTCTACTTCAAGTAATTTTAAAACAAGCTCAAGATGGTCAATAAATTAAAAAAAAAAATAGATGTAGAACATTTGTGCATAAGTTTATTTAAAAGTAATAAGGAAGTGGGGCTTCCCAGGTTGTGAAATCATAAAAAATCCATCTTCCAATGCAGAAGACATGGTTTGATCCCTGGATAGGGAAAATCCCCTGTAATCAGTTCAGTTCAGTTCAATTCAGTCATGTCTGACTCTTTGTGACCCCATGGACTGTAGCATGGACTCCAGGCTTCCCTGTCCATCACCAACTCCCAGAGCTTACTCGAACTCATGTCCATCAAGTCAGTGATGCCATCCAACCATCTCATCCTCTGTCATCCCCTTCTCCTCCTGCCTTCAATCTTTCCCAACATCAGGGTCTTTTCAAATGAGTCAGTTCTTCGTGTCAGGTGGCCAAAGTTTTGGAGTTTCAGCTTCAGCATCAGTCCTTCCAATGAAGATTCAGGACTGAGTTCCTTTAGGATGGACTAGTTGGATCTCCTTGCAGTCCAAGGGACTCTCAAGAGTTTTCTCCAACACCACAGTTCAAAAGCATCAATTCTTCTGCACTCAGCTTTCTTTATAGTCCAACTCTCACATCCATACATGATTACCAGTAAAACCATAACTTTGACTAGACAGGCTTTTGTTGACAAAGTAATCTCTCTGCTTTTTAATACGCTGTCTAAGTTGGTCATAGCTTTTCTGAATAGGAAATGGCAAACTGCTCTAGTGTTCTTGCCTGGGAAATCCAATGGACAGAGGAGCCTGGTGGGCTATGTGTCCATGGGGTCACAAAAGAGTCGGATTCAACTGAGAACACACATACACACACACACAAACACACACACACACACACACAATAAGAGACTTACCTAGTGGTCCAGTGGTTAAGACTCTGAGATTCCACTGTACGGGGTGTGGGTTCAGTCCCTGATTGGAGAAACTAAGATTCTGCATGCCACAGTCAAAACTTTTTAAAACGAAATAATTTTTTTTTTAAGTAATAAGGGAAAAAGAGGATTTATAAAGCTTTTAACAAAATCGACCAAAAGATGAGGTGGTGATTCTGCCCCAAACTGACTGATAATTGTAGTGAGTCAATTCCTTTTTCTACTTCCAACATCGAAGTCATATTTCTTTCTCTATTCCTACAGTTGAGCTAGAAATGTCCTGTGACTAGATCAGCATAGCATTAAGTTTCACAGTCTCCAAATGCTAAAGGTATCCTATAATAAACCAATCCTGAACAGTACTAATTATTAGACACTTAACATGTGGCGGCTACTGTAAAGGGCTTCATGCATGTTATCACATTTAAATATGTGAGGCCCTACCTTTCTGTGGCACCTTGCTCCCCTAAGTACTACTTCCTAAGAAATCTTCTTGGCAATACCAACCTGTGGTCCCCAGAACAAGAGAAAGTGCCCCCTGTGAAATGTTTGTGAGCTGGAGGTGCCTTATAAGAATGAAAAGCGCAATGGTCCTATGGACTGTCAGTGGTAGAAAGCAAATAAGAGCAAAACAAATGCCTCACGTGGAACAAGCAAGAGTGCTAGCTGATGAGGTTAAAGAGGCGGTGAAGGGGTCTCTGGAGAAAGAGAACCGAACAAGGCTTTCCTGACATAAGAGAAGCCAGTTTTGGCTTAAGCCATTTTGTGATCTGTCTGACCACAGTGCTTGCTGTTGAGCAGGTCTCAGTAATTAAAGATCTTAAGGGAACAAAAGAATGCAGCAACAAAGCACTATTATCAGGCAAGAAAAGTAACAATAGCAAAGATAACGTATCACTTGTAAAGACTCCCAGTTCTCTTTCAATAGTAAAGATTAGCCTAAAGTGTTCAAGCACCAGATCAGCTGGAACCTAAGGGTCGAAGATGGTGAGCTTTTTGGACCCTCCTGGCTTCAATCAACTAAAGCTTGTGACAGCCCAAGTCCCTTGATGAATATTCATATACCCTTGCTGCTGCTAAGTCGCTTCAGTCCTGTCTGACTCTGTGTGACCCCATGGACGGCAGCCCACCAGGCTCCCCCGTCCCTGGGATTCTCCAGGCAAGAACACTGGAGTGGGTTGCCATTTCCTTCTCCAATGCATGAAAGTGAAAAGTGAAAGTGAAGTCGCTCAGTTGTGTCCGACTCTTAGCGACCCCATGGACTGCAGCCCACCAGGCTCCTCCGTCCATGGGATTTTCCAGGCAAGAGTACTGGAGTGGGGTGCCATCGCCTTCTCCATCATATACCCTTAGGTTAAAATGATTTCAAAAGCTCAGCCTCTGAGCACTAGTGCCAAATCCAATCTTGGTTTTGCTTGAAGTAGAAAACAATAGTTTTATTACTTTGAAAGGCAAAGGGGGACACAACAGGCTCTTGCCCTCAAAACTGTATCTGAGCCCAGGGGAGCTTGTTGTTCAGTCATTCAGACGTGTTCGACTCTTTGAGACCCCATGAACTATAGCATGCCAGGCTTCCTTGTCCTTCACTATCTCCCACAGTTTGGTCAAACTCATGTCCATTGAGTCAATGCTGCCATCCAACCATCTCGTCCTCTGTCGTCCCCTTCTCCTGCCTTCAATCTTTCCCAGAATCAGGGTCTTTTCCAATGAGCTGTCTCTTTGCATCAGGTGGCCAAAGTGTTGGAGCTTCAATTTCAGCATCAGTCTTTCCAAAGAATATTCAGGGGTGATTTCCTTTAGGATTGACTGGTTTGGTCTCTTTGCTCCATTTCTGGTAGTGTGCTAGAGTCCAGTCTTCTGCATCACGAATATAAAGAGATTCCAGTGACATCCAACATTAGAAAACAAATGTTTTTACACTTTGAAAATAATTTTTATATGATCGGAGATGGTTTTAGAAATGGTTTTTCTAAATAAATAATAACCCTTTCACTACCATACACAAATTTAGATTACTTTATGATTATTAATTTTACCAAACATGAAATCACTTTTTTTTCCATCCCCTCTGCTACTACCCTGGTTTAGCAACTCCTCATGTTCCAGCTCGGCCCCTCAACTGAATTCCTAGAAAGCTCTGTGCTTCTATTCCACTTTAGTCTGTTATTCATAGAACTCATGTGACAGTCTCTTAAAATACAAATGTGATAAAAATCACTTCCATGTTGAGCATTCTCCAATGAGCCTCTGCCCAAGCTTTTGAATTCCTTAGAAAGTTGAATTCCTTAGTTACCTGTGTGAGGCTCTTTGAGACCTCTTTGTTCTAAACTCTTGTCTCCATTTACACACTTTTTCTTCTGCCACACAGAACTAAATGCACGTCCTATTGTTTCTTGCTTCATTCAGTTAACATATATGGGCTTTTGCCTGGATGCCCTCCCACCTCCATCACCTGGCCAGCTCCCAATGACCTTCCCTGACTCAGGGAGGGCATTGCTCCCTCCAGAATGACTTGGCAACCACAGGTCAGATTTTGACTCCAGCCTCTGTGCTCTCAGGGCCCCACAGGTTTTATGTTGTTCGGATCTTCAGTCATAAGCTTACATATCTGTCCCTTAAAACTGGACCATGAGCTCCTCGAGGACTGGAACTGTCCTTTTTGTATTGTTAAAACAAATTTTCAAAATAGCTTCTCCAACAAGTGGACTACATTCATGTATCAGAGATTTCCCAAATTTTCCAAAAGGGAAGAAATTTTCCCCCAAATTCAATTCAAAGACATCTTTCTTAAAGAGAAAAAAATGAAATAATAAATATTTGATTACTTATGTAAGATAATAGCTGATTAATTAGCTCCTAATTAATAATCATCTGAGAGGGTCAGCAATGCTGAAGCATTTAATCAGTTATACTAGTAACACTCTGGAAGAAGCTAAAATATTACATTATGCAAAACATTCTGTTCTGGATGGTCTTCTAAGTGCCCAGTGGAATGGCTACAACAGAGTAGGCACTTGATAAATATTTGAATGAATGGAACATGTCTCCAGGACCTAGTTTATTAAAATCCCAACATAACCAATACATGAAAAGTTCATTATTACTTTTTTACAGTGAAAATCTTACATTTTTAAAATATCTGACCTGTTATCATGCACATCATATGCTAATTTCGAGTTGTGCGCCTATTGAGTAAAGCAAAGTTGCCTGATTGATCCTCTAGTAATAAATGTGACTTCTTGGTAATTGTTGATGCTAATCTATAAAAACAACCAGGACTCATACTCTCAATAATTCTAAAGCACAGTCTCTCTATAGAGAGTCTTTCATCTATATTTCAGCTTTGTTATTTATATTATGAAAGTGTCTTATTCATCTTTATCCTTCCACCAGCCCCCACCTAACACAGTACCTGATATGTAGTAGACATAGTGAACTAATGCGGCATTTTTTGATTATAAATAAGAGAAAGTTCTCGATTAGGCAGTAAGTGAAATATGGCTTACAGCTATAAGACTTCAGCCCACCTTCTGCAATCTAAGAGATATATTCGAAGATTTGTCTCCATCCACCATCTGCTTCTTCCTTTGTATGTTGGTTTCTTTCCACAGACGAGTACTATGTTGCAGAGAAAATGGCTAGAATGTAACCTTAGATTCACCTCCTCCCAGCAGAAAGTGGACATGTCTTTGCAAATGCAGGGAAGTAATCTGGCCCTGCTTGAATCTCAATCTCATCCTTGATGGGTTCCCATGATTGACCTGGTCTGGACTCCTTGCCATAGCTGTGGATGGATTCGGGGGCTGGAGGGTAGCTACAACAAACACTGCTACGAACCAGTAGAACCAGATGCAATTAGGAAGGGGAAGTACCCCCCAAAATGTCATATAGGTACTGAGCAGACAAAAATGTTCTTTAGACTCAGTAAATTAGTGCTTAAGAGAGTGGACCAAGTATATATTTAAACCGCATACTATGACCATGATGGAGACTGAATATCACTGTATGTTTGAACTTGATAACCTCAGAACAGTTTTACTTGGGATGGTACTGCAGGAAGAGTTTTCCTCGTGAGAAAATGCCTATTAAGAACCCTCTCGGCAATGGCCTTTGTTAGTCAGCACGACAACAAGCCCAGGCTTTCCTCAAGACAGCTAGCTGCACCTAAAACTAACTTGGAACACTGTGATCAAAGTACCCCTGTTGCTTGATTTCCTGAGATCCAACCAACACCCTTTCCCAGGTTAGAGGTCCTGTCTGTGTGCGGAGAGGCAACTAAGATAGGACTAAACAGTTCAACTCTAATCCAAATGCCTCTAAATATTTAATTCCAGCTGTTGGGGGTGGGGCGGGGGTGGGGAGGGAGGAAGCATTTTGATGCAGGAATGATAGAGTTCAGAGACTGAATCTGGCAGCCTGCTTAACCAGCTCTATACAGACCTTCCAGATGGGGGTGTATGGTCACAGAATTCACAGAGGTGTTAAGCACAAAAGCATTTCTGAAAAAAAATTCTTTGGAATGCAGGTTTGAAAATTATACTCATTTTAAAGTTGAGAGAAGCCTAAAAAGAGAGCCATTGGAGCTGCCATTTTGCAGATACCAGCATCATCTGTCCCTGGAAGGACAAAATCCTAGCAAGAATGCCCTTATCTAGAGGCATCCTGTCTATGGGTCAGTCTGGTTCCCCAGAGGCCCCCTGTAACCATCAAGAAAATGAAGGACACTCAAAGAAGGGACAAATGACCATCTTTCCTGATTCTCTGGCCATTTCCTGCTCAGCAACAATCAAAAGTTTATGTGCTCAGAGAATAATTAGAGTCTATTTCCTGGGAAATCCCACGGACAGAGGAGCCTGGTGGGCTGCAGTCTATGGGGTCACAAAGAGTCGGACACACACGCTTTTCTATAAAAGAGTCTCGAAAGTCAGTCAGACATTTTCTAAAAATGATTTGCTTGAGATGGTATTCTTTTTTTATAATTGTATTTATTTATTTATTTTTGGCTGTGCTGTGTCTTTGTTGCTTTGCAAGGGCTTTCTCTAGTCGCAGCAAGCAGGGGCTACTATTCATTGCAGTGCGACAACTTCTCATTGTGGTGGCTTTTCTTGTTATGCAGTACAGGCTTTAGGTGTGGGGGCTTCAGTGGTTACAGTACGTGGGCTTAGTTTCTCCCTGGCATGTGGAATCTTTCCAGACTAGGGATCGAACTCAAGTCCCCTGTTTTGGCAGGTGGACTCTTGTCCACTGTGCCACCAGGGAAGTTTGATGAAAGATTCTTGAAAGAAATTTTCCAGACTGTAGCTTCCTAAACTTTCCTTTATACCTTTATTTCCTTCATGAAGCGTGACAGCAGAGGCAAGAGAGACTTGACCACTAGACCACTTCATTTTGTCTGTTTCTTTCCTATTAAGTAAAATGTGAATTGCTGCCTTCTATAAGAATAGTCTTAATAGTGAAAACTGAAAACAATCCAAATACCTAGCAAGTACTGCTACACACACACACATACCAAATAATGTCCCCCCACATTCAAGTCTACCCTGAACCAATGAATGTGACCTTACTTGGAACTAGAATCTTTGTAGACAGCCAAGTTAAAAGAAGTCACACTTGCTTAGGGTAAGCCCTAATCCAATGATGGATATCCTTATTAAAACAGGAAAACTTGGATATAGACACAGAGAGAAGACAATCATCTGATGATGGAAACAAAGATTGGAGTTGTGCTACCTCAAACCAAGGAATGGTAATGATTGTTGGCAGTCATCAGAAGCCAAGAAATAGAAGGCTTCCCTTGAGCCTTCAGACAGATCATGATTTGACCAACACCTTGATTCAGACCTCTCTTCTCCAAAACTGTGACATAGTAAATTTCTGTTGTTTATGCCAAATGCAATTTGCTCGCTACAGTGGTCCTAAAACACTAATACAACATGTAGATACTAATCAGCAACAAAAAGGAATGAATGAATGATATAAAGCAACAGAACAAAATTGTAATGTTAGAAAAGTGTAAAATTTTATTATAAATCATCAACTTGTGTATTTTTAATGGGTCACTTCTATGGTATGTAAATTACACTTCAATAAAGCTGCAAAGTGAGCTAGGGAATTTTTGATCCTTTTATATTTTCTGTGGGCTTTCCAGGTAGCTTAGTGGTAAAAAAAAAATCCACCTGTCAATGCAGGAGATGTGAATTTGATCCCTGGGTCAGGAAGACCCCCTGGAGAAGTTAAATGGCAACCCACTCCAGTGTTCTTGCCTGGGAAATCCCATGGACACAGGAGCCTGGCAGGCTACAATCCATGGGGTCCTGAAAGAGTCAGGCATGACTTAGCAATTAAAAATCAACAATATTTTCTGTAACAATTAGCATAATGTAGAATTTACTGTTCCTTGGAATTTGGGTAAATTTTACTAATCATTGGAACCTCAAGTTTTATGGGTTTTGTTGTTGTTCATTGCTGTTGGTGTTAGATAATTATTTGAGAATGATATCAATTATTTATTTGATCTATTCAAGTTTTCTCTTTTTGTGATGATTTTAGCACTTTATATTTTTCTAGGAGTTTATTTCATCTAGAATCTCAAATCTATCTGTTTCAAATCTCTCTCTATCTATAGCTACTATCAGTTTTTCCGTTTTACTTCTGTTTATTTGCTTCTTATTTTTTCTTGATTAGTCTTGCCAGGAGTCTGCTTTGTTAATCTTTTCAAAGAATCAGCTTTTGGTTTTGTTAATCTTCACTATTGTTCCTCTGTTCTTGCCTTTTTTGATTTCTACTTTTATCTTTATCATTTCCTTCCTTCTTATTTGGGTCTCCTCCCTGCTATTTTTCCAACTTCATGAGCTGAAAACTTAGCTTATGTACTTTTAATCTTTGGAGTTTCATGTTATTTTTAAAGCTATAATTTTTTCTGCTTAACTGCATTCATAAATTTTGGCACATAATGATTTCATTTTTAACATATGGATTCTTTTGAAATATTTAGCTTCCAAATACATGATGGGTTTAGCTATTGTTTTGGCAATTAATGTTTCAATGTATTGCATATGAAATTCAGGAAACTTAGGCAATGAAATGGATTTATTGTCTGTTTTTGCAAATGTTCCATATGTGCTTGTAACTAAATAATGGTCAGACGTAGAAATTCATACATACATATTTCTATGTATTAGCATTTCTACATATTGCATTGTTCAGGCCTTTAATCCTGCTGCTGTGTGTGTGTGTGTGTTGTGTACACGTACTTGTGCTTGATCTATGAGTTTTTGAAAGTTGTGTATAAAAACTCCAGCCACACCTGATGATTTATCTATTTCTTCCTGAAATTCTGCTTCTTGGAGCTTAATATTATTTACAGCTGTGTTATTAGGGACATAATAGATCAAAATACTATATCTTTCTGTATTATTGCTCAGTTTACTGTACATAGCATTATTCTTCTTTGTCCTTTTTATTTCTTTTGCCAATTATTAAGATGTCTACTCTAGATTACTTTCAATTCATATTTTCCAGATGTACTTTTTATTTTATTTTTATCTTTTTGTGTATTTTTACATTTTGTATATTCTACTTCAATGTATCTTTTGAATCCAATGTAATCTTTGTAAAATCCAATCAAAAAGTCTATTTCCATAAATATGTTTTAACCACTTACATTGAATGTAATGAGTTTTTAAACTTATATTTGTTCCTTCATTTCATATTTTCCATTTACTGTATTTTTGGCCTCCATTTCTTCTTCCTGCTTTCTGTTAAATAGATTCACTTATTTTTCCTTCTGTTTTAAAAGCTATACATTATATTTTTGCTTTTATGTGATATTTTATGCATGTAACTACATGCCTTTAGGTCTTAAACTTGCAGTATCTAGAAGTGACATTGAAAATATATACAACTGGTAATGATGCTGACACTAATCATAACAATCTTTGATTAACATGCTTATAGGTATATGTTGGGAGAACATCTGTATTACAGGATGAACTGTGTGCCTCCCAAATTCATATGTTCATATCCTAACCCCCAGTAGCTCATAATGTGACTGTATTTGGAAATAGGTTCTTTAAAGAGGAAATTAAGGTAAAATGAAGTCATTAAAGTGGGCCCTAATCCAGTCTGACCGATATCTCTTTAAGAAGAGGAGATTAGGACAGACATAGAGATTAGGACATAGACACACAGATAGAAAACTCTATGAGGACATATAGAGATGTTGGCCATCTACTACCTCAGAAAGAAGCCTCAGAAGAAACTAAACTTGCTGACACCTTGGTCTGAGACTTATAGCTTTCAGAATTGTAAGAAAATGAATTTCTGTTGTTTAAGCCACCAGTCTGTAATATTTTGTTATGGCAGTCTTGGCAAAGTAATAAAAAACAGCCTATCAAGACCTGAATCTTCTTCCTAAACAGCAAAGTAGTCTGACAGGCTCACATAGCCCCTTTGTGACCTACAAGCCATATCTCTTGTCACAATAATATTGTCTAGGATCCCAAGATATGTTATCGTTCTTACTTTCTTTTTTTTAAATTTTTTTTATTGAAGAATAATTGCTTTACAGAATTTTGTTGTTTTCTGTCAAACCTCAACATGAATCAGCCTTAGGAATAGATATATCCCCTTCCTTTTGAACCTCCCTCTTTCTTACTTACAACATATCTCTTGCACAGTCTTCTTAATGCATTTTTCCTCTGAAATAAATACTTTTCCAAAAAAATACTTTCCATGTGTATTTTCATAAGACAAACTTTTAAGGTTTTGTATGCCTGGAGATGTTTTTATTATCCCTCATACTTGAGTGGCAATTTTGCTAAATGTAAAACTCTCTATTAAAAGTTATTTTCCTTCAATGTTCTAAAAATATTACTTCACTGTCTTCTCAAATCCAATGTTGCTATTGAAAAGGCTGATATCAATTTGATTCTTGTTTATTTTTAGGTGATCTTCATTTTTCTTCCTGGACACATATAAAACTTTTTTTTTTCCTACTTACTGCTCTGATACATTATTTAATTTGTGTAAATGTGGGTTTTCCTGTTCTCTTATGTTTGGCAATCCATCAGCTCTTTGAAGCTGAGATCTTCCCTTTATTTAAGTATGAGTAATTTATTCCTATTCTTTCTTTTTTTTTTTTTTTCCTGTATGTGTGGGTATTTTTTATTTATTTGTTTATTTATCTATTTATTTATTTTTGCTGCACCAAGTATCATGCAGGATCTTAGTTCCCAGACCAGGGATGGAACCTGCACCCCCTGCAGTGGAAGGGTGAAGTCCCAACCATTGGACCACCAGGGAAATCACCTCTCCTTATTTTTTTAATTAAATAATTTATTTTAATTGGAGGCTAATTACTTTACAATATTGTGGTGGTTTTTGCCATACACTGACATGAATCAGCCACGGGTGTACACATCTCCCCCTGTCCCAAACCCCTCTCCCACCTCCCTCCACATCCCATCCATCTGGGTTGTCTCAGTGCACCAACTTTGAGTACCCTGTTTCATGCATCAAACTTGGACTGGTCATCTATTTTGCAATATGGTAATATACATGTTTCAATGCTATTTTCTCAAATCATTCCCCCCCGCCACAAAGAGTCCAAAAATCTGTTCTTTACATCTGTGTCTCTTTTGCTGTCTTGCATCTAGAGTCATTGTTACCATCTTTCTAAATTCCATATATATGCATTAATATACTGTATTGGTGTTTTTCTTTCTGACTTACTTCACTCTGTATAATAGGCTCCATTTTCATTCACCTCATTAGAACTAACTCAAATGTGTTCTTTTTAATAGCTGAGTAATACTCCATTGTGTATATGTAGCACAACTTTCTTATCCATTCATCTGCCAATGGACATCTAGGTTGCTTCGATTGTAAACAGTGTCCTATCCTTATTACTTCTTCATATTACATCCTTCCAAATGTTTTCATTGTTCTTCTGAGTGTCCTATTGCTAGATACTGTCACTTGTACTCCTATTGACAGTATGATGACTTCTATTCATCATATTAACTTTTATTAATTTGTTCCTATGTTTGTTTTCTAATTTTTATGCATTGTTACTGCCTTCTAGAAGATTTTCTCAATCTACTCTTCCAGTTCATTAATTTACTTTTCAGTCATACCTATTCTCCTACAATCCCATATATTTTTCTTCACTTAAGCTCATACTTTATATTTCCATTGTTTTAATTATTTTGTCTTATAGCTAGTATATTTTTGTTGTTGTCATTCAGTTGCTAAGATGTGTCCAACTCTTTGAGACCCCACGTACAGCAGTATGCCAGGATTCCCTGTCTTTCACCACCTCTGGTATCCCCATGGAAAAAAATGAGCTCTCAGCCCCAAATAACTAGACATCCAAGAGCTACCTGTATCCTGTGAAACAGATTATTAGAAAAAGAAGACTAAGAATTTAAAATAAATATGAAAAATATACTTAAAATTATAAGCTGGTATGTTTATTCCCTTGTAATTTTAAGTATTTTTTATCACATTTATTTTAAATTCTTAGTCTACTTTTTCTAACATTTACATTTCAAAGGATACAAGTAGCTCTTGAATGTCTAGTTATGTGGGACCAAGAGCTTATTTTTACCATGAAGATACCAGCTATTGTGCCCCATTTAGATGAGTTAAAGAAGAGAGAATAAGCCTCCATTTAGAAAGCCCACATAACACTATACTGCCATGAATTACTCTGATTTGTAGCCAACTTACAAGGCAAATCCAGTGGTTAGGATTCTACCTTAAATTTCAAGAGAAAGATGCATTAGGGAGAAGACAGTCTCCCTAACTTTCAGTCCATGAGCCATGTGAGTCTGAAGGGCATAATGGAAGCATGTGTTTTCATTAATTCCTCCCCCAGCAATGCTGTTCTGCTACCCTGCTACTACCTGAGTTCACCTCTGCAGTGAAGGGAAAAGACAGAGAAAAATAAAAAGTAGAACTGAAGAAACTTTTCTATCTACTGCAACTGACCTGCACCAGAGCCCAAGTGGTCTTCTGATTCCTCAAGAGTTTCTTAAAATCAATTGGTTGGTTGGTAAAAGTGAAAGAGGAGAGTGAAAAAGTTGGCTTAAAGCTCAACATTCAGAAAACTAAGATCATGGCATCCGGTCCCATCACTTCATGGCGAATAGATGGGGAAACAGTGGAAAGAGTGGCTGACTTTATTTTTCTGGGCTCCAAAATCACCACAGATGGTGATTGCAGCCTTGAAAGTAAAAGACGCTTACTCCTTGGAAAGAAAGTTATGACCAACCTAGACAGCATATTAAAAAGCAGAGATGTTACTTTGTCAACAAAGGTCCGTCTAGTCAAGGCTATTGTTTTTCCAGGGGTCATGTATGGATGTGAGAGTTGGACTATAAAGAAAGCTGAGAGCTGAAGAATTGATGCTTTTGAAGTGTGGTGTTGGAGAAGACTCTTGAGAGTCCCTTGGACTACAAGGAGATCCAACCAGTCCATCCTAAAGGAGATCAGTCCTGGGTGTTCATTGGAAGGACTGATGCTAAAGCTGAAACTCCAATACTTTGGCCACCTCATGTGAAGAGCTGACTCATATGAAAAGACCCTGATGCTGGGAAAGATTGAGGGCAGGAGGAGAAGGGGACGACAGAGGATAAGATGGTTGGATGGCATCATCGACTCAATGGACATGGGTTTGGGTGGACTCCGGGAGTTGGTGATGGACAAAGAGGCCTGGCATGCTGTGGTTCGTGGTGTCGCAAAGAGTCGGACACGACTGAGCAACTGAACTGAACGAATTCACTCTGGGCATTCATGTTTCTCTTCTGTCTATTTATAGTCTTTTCTTCAGGATTAATTTTAGGGCAAGGTCGCCATCTTGGCAGATCTTCTTACATAGGTTAGACACAAACTTACCACTATTTATAAATGCATGTGAAATTATTTTTTCACCTATGAATATGATGGATAATTTAAATTAGATGATGATTATACTCCAACCCACCCCCACACACAGATCCCAAATGTCATCACTGTTATATCTTTTCTTCTATTTAAAAATCAATTCCTAATAAGTCCATTCTTCTTTTTTTTTTTTTTTTTTTTACATCCTAACCCTATCAGACTGTGTCGATCATTCACTGCCTCCCTGTCAAGAGCTCCACTGGCCACATTCCCAACAGAATTTTGACAGGTCTGAAGATATCAATCATGCTTATTAACATTTACTTTTGCCTTTAACCTGTTAAGAATTTGCTAATTCAAGTGACTTTTGAAAAGTCTACTCCCTCCAATCAGTCACTGGCATAAAATTGCCCACATTGTTTCTGATATGGTAGTAATCTTCCCCTCAGAATCATTTGAAACTGTCATTTTCTCAGTGCTCAGTCTCAAAGCTTCCTCAGAATTGGCCAGATTCACTCAGTACAAAACGGTTTTCTTAAGTCATACCCCATTAACTGAATTCCTTCACAGGCACACTCCCTCTCAGTTAGCTTAGGAAAATCATGTAGAGGAAACAGCGCTAAACTCAAGGGTCAGATTCTAATCTGTGCTCTTATAAAAACTAGATGCCTGACAATAGCCAAATCGCTTCATTGTCCTCAGTTCTTTCACCTACAAAATTGGGCTAAAATAGGAAAGACTGACATAAATCATAAAAAATGTTCCAAAACAGTACCCGCATGTTTCTCCAGACTAATTAATGTTGCTTTCTGTGGACTCCTTCAAGCTGTTCTTTATTCTCTTCCTACAATTCAGTTCATCTCGCACCTCAACAAACAGTGTGGCTGGACATCCCTATAGATAATTTTCACCAGCACTAAATAATATACTTAAAAAATTAATCAAAGATTTACCCATTGCCCAAAATACATAATAAATTCAAACTTCAAAGAGTTTTCTATTGTCATAATTTAGCAACCCCCGTGTCTAACTTGCAAGCAGAATCTACCATTTGAAACTTCATTATGGAGAAACTTTCAGCATTATTAGGACCACCATCTCTAGTGAGTTCAGAAATCTTAGGAAATATATATCTTAGTGTTTTCATTTAAACTTGACCAATGAACCAGACAGCAGAGGACCCTACTTTCTTGGTAATTATTATTTGAAAGTTCTTAAAGAAGGTTTAGTTTCATTAGCGTAAATTTGGGTCAAAGGATGACACTGGTTCCTATTTTAGTAAAGGCAACTGCCTGTTTCAAATATGACTAAGCTGAACTGCTACAGTAAGTTCAGTATGCCAGGCTCTTAGCATAAAGCAACTATTATTGCAAGTAATTATGCTGTTTTTTGAATAGCATAATGCTTGGAGATTCTGGAAAGTGCAGAAAGATTTTCCTAAGCTTTCACAAATGACTGGATTCATGAGAACATTGGACCAGTACTTTCATCAAAGTTAAACCCAAAAATCTCAGCCAAGCAGTCTCTGAGCACACTCAGTTTCTCTTCAGAGTTTCTCTCCCCAAGTGATTCTTCAGACCAGCTCCTTGATTTCCAACACCAAAGACATTTTTAAACCCATGCTTCCAAGTCATGATTTTTGTGTAATGCTCTCGGACTACAAATTTAGGGAAATTAACAACTGTCTAGTGATTTTAATAGATAAAATGTACATGCTGTCTATAATATTTGGACTCCCTTTCTTATTCTTGAAATTTGTAAACTCCAGAATTTCCTTACCTCTGCTTAAATATCCTCCTTAAGAGAGTGTGAGCATGTATGTGTGTATGCTTGTGTGTATATATGTGTCTGTGTGTGTATATATATATAGATACATAATATAGATAGATAGATAATATATATATGGAAATAGCTATATCACATTATGTGCATGTTCAGTCACTTCAGTTGTGTCTGACTGTTTGTGATCCTATGGACTGTAACCCACCAGGCTCCTCTGTCCACGGGATTCTCTAGGCAAGAATACTGGAATGGGTTGCCATGCCCTCTTCCAGAGGCTATATCACATTACATACACACTATTTAGTGTAGGCCAGAAGTTGGCAAACATTTTCTATCAGAGGCCAGATAGTAAATATTTGTCACAAGTACTCTACTCTACCATTGTGGCTTAGAAGCAGTCACAGAAAATAAATACATCAATGAATGGACATGGCTGTGCACCAAGACAACTTTATTTAGAAGACATTCAGTCCATGGGCTGCAGTTTGTCAACGCCTTGTCTTGCCAGCCTTTCCATTAAAGAAAAAAAAAAAAAAAAATCTAAGCAATTGCGTACCTAATCTAAAAATGGGTTGGGTTTTATTTAGCAAAGTATTAGACTCTAGTTAAAGACAGGCTGTTTTGTATTTTTATTTCAACACAAGCAACCAGAGATATATTTTGGATTTCCATTTTCTCATAATGATTGGAAATGTAAACATTTTTGCTAAAATGTAATAATCACTATCTTTTATATGACTTTTCAATTTATAACATTCCTTGATGTTCTTTATTTCATCTAATCAGCAAAAGAACACTATACAATAGCTGAGTTGTTTGGTTTCTTATTTTGTAGCTGAGGAAACTAAGATTTTCATGATTTACTCAGAAAGTATTAGAGCCAGTATTTGAACTCAAGCCTGACACCAAACCATACAAACCTCACTGTTTCAAAACTAAACGATAGCAAAAATAGCAATTCTACCATGAACAATAAGCCTAAGAACCTGTTTGATGAGGTCTGAATCCATCAAGTGAGAATGCCAATCAGTTGACATTTCTTTATTTAATACATGAATCAATACACAAAACTACAAAGGTGCAAATCAGCATGCAATGCTGTGTATAACAATAATTATGACACATCTGATAATACAATCCCTGATTGGCATCTGCTAATGTAAACACACTGGTCATAGCAAACACACTCTTCCAACAACACAAGAGAAGACTCTACACATGGACATCACCAGATGGTCAACACCGAAATCAGATTGATTATATTCTTTGCAGCCAAAGATGGAGAAGCTCTATACAGTCACCAAAAACAAGACCAGGAGCTGACTGTGGCTCAGATCATGAACTCCTTATTGCCAAAATCAGACTTAAATTGAAGAAAGTAGGGAAAACACTAGACCATTCAGGTATGACCTAAATCAAATCCCTTACAATCATACAGTGGAAGTGACAAATAGATTCAAGGGATTAGATCTGATAGAGTGCCTGATGAACTACGGACAGAGGTTCATGACATTGTACAGGAGACAGGGATCAAGACCATCCCCAAGAAAAAGAAATGCAGAAAAGCAAAATGGCTGTCTGAGGAGGTCTTACAAATAGCTGTGAAAAGAAGAGAAGTGAAAAGCAAAGGAGAAAAAGAAAGATATACCTATCTGAATGCAGAGTTCCAAAGAATAGCAAGGAGAGATAAGAAAGCCTTCCTCAGTGATCAATGCAAAGAAATAGAGGAAAACAATAGAATGAGAAAGACTAGAGATCTCTTCAAGAAAATTAGAGATACCAAGGGAACATTTCATGCAACGATGGGCTCAATAAAGGACAGAAATGGTATGGACCTAACAGAAGCAGAAGATATTAAGAAGAGAAGGCAAGAATACACAGAAGAACTGTACAAAAAAGATCTTCATGACCCAGATAATTACGATGGTGTGATCATTCACCTAGAGCCAGACATCCTGGAATGTGAAGTCAAGTGGGCCTTAGGAAGCATTACTATGAACAAAGCTAGTAGAGGTGATAGAATTCCAGTTGAGCTATTGAAACCCTGAAAGATAATGCTGTGAAAGTTCTGCACTCAATATGCCAGCAAATTTCGAAAACTCAGCAGTAGCCACAGGACTGGGAAAGGCCAATTTTCATTCCAATTCCAAAGAAGGGCAATGCCAAAGAATGAAACATCTATTTCTACTTTATTGACTATGCCAAAACCTTTGGCTATGTGAATCACAATAAACTGTGGAAAATTCTGAAAGAGATGGGAATACCAGACCACCTGACCTGCCTCCTGAGAAATCTGTATGCAGGTCAGGAAGCAACAGTTAGAACTGGACATGGAACAACAAACTGGTTCCAAATAGGAAAAGGAGTACATCAAGGCTGTATATTGTCATCCTGCTTATTTAACTTCTATGCAGAGTACATCATGAGAAACGCTGGACTGGATGAAGCCCAAGCTAGAATCAAGATTGCCAGGAGAAATATCAAAAACCTCAGCTATGCAGATGACACCACCCTTATGGCAGAAAGTGAAGAGGAACTCAAAAGCCTCTTGATGAAAGTGAAAGAGGAGAGTGAAAAAGTTGGCTTAAAGATCAACATTCAGAAAGCTAAGATCATGGCATTAGGTGTCATCACTTCATGGCAAATAGATGGGGAAACTGTGGAAATAGTGGCAGACTTTATTTTTCTGGGCTCCAAAATCACTGCAAATAGTGACTGCAACCATGAAATTAAAAGACGCTTGCTCCTTGGGAGAAAAGTTATGACCAACCTAGACAGCATATTAAAAAGCAGAGACATTACTTTGCCAACAAAGGTCTGTCTAGTCAAGGCTATGGTTTTTCCAGTAATTATGTATGGATGTGAGAGTTGGACTATAAAGAAAGCTGAGCCCCATAGAATTGATGCTTTTGAACTATGGTGTTGGAGAAGGCTCTTGAGAGTCCCTTGGACTGCAAGGAGATCCAACCAGTCCATTCTAAAGGAGATCAGTCCTGGGTGTTCATTGTTAGAACTGGTGCTGAAGCTGAAACTCCAATACTTTGGCCACCTGATGCAAAGAACGGACTCATTTGAAAAGACCCTGATGCTGGCAAAGATTGAAGGTGGGAGGAGAAGGGGATGACAGAAGATGAGATGGTTTGATGGCATCACCAACTAAATGGACATGAGTTTGAGTAAACTCCAGGAGGTGGTGATGGACAGGAGGCCTGGCATGCTGCAGTCCATGAGGTCGCAAAGAGTCAGACATGACTGAGTAACTGAACTGAACTGAATGTAATCACAAATTCAAAATAAGATTGATTGTAACTTAGTAAACTTTTCCTAGTTCCTCCTAATGACCAATTCCTTTATCTAATTATTAAACAACTATATTCTAATCTTCCATTTTAATATTTTTGTAATCTACAAAATTCAGAGGGCTTTGCCCACAGTTTCTGTATTACAGATTTATGTGTCAGAACTTCTGGCACTTCCCCAAGTCTTCACAGAAAGTTGATAATTATTGAAATGATTATGTTATCATATCTCCTAGTTTTTCCAATACACAAAGTTGAGTGGTGTGTAAGCCTGTGACAGGAATACATTGTGAGCTGCTAAATTAGTTCTTTGTGGCTCTTCCCTAAAATTTGTGTCGATTTAATTTCAAACAAGTGAGTGCCAAATTTTATCATTTGAAGACTATTCTCCTCAAAAGAAATGAAAGAGAAACAAAAATTCAAACACTTCTGCTTTCTCTGCTTTGGTTAACTTCAGGCCATTCTCTCCAAACAGAAATGCTATTCTTTTTTTTTTTTTTTTGTCTTTTTACTATAAAGATAATTGTTTTAAGATTTATTTCTATGGCTTCAGAATTTAAAAAAAAATACAAACTCATTTTCCTTTCTTGCCTCCAAGATCACCTTTGTATTGGTTGTGCAACTTTCATCTATTCATCTAATATTCATACTTCTGTCCCAGTTACTTCAAAATATGCTTTATAAATCTAAAGGTAAAAAAAGAAAAAAGTCAGGTTTTTTAATCAATAATCACTGCATTTTTCAAAATTATGGTTCAGTTCAGTTCAGTCACTCAGTCGTGTCCAACTCTTTGTGACCCCATGAATCGCAGCACGCCAGGCCTCCCTGTCCATCACCAGCTCCCGGAGTTCACTCAGATTCACGTCCATCGAGTCAGTGATGCCATCCAGCCATCTCATCCTCTGTCATCCCCTTCTCCTCTTGCCCCCAATCCCCCCCAGCATCAGAGTCTTTTCCAATGAGTCAACTCTTCACATGAGGTGGCTTAAGTACTGGAGTTTCAGCTTTAGCATCATTCCTTCCAAAGAAATCCCAGGACTGATCTCCTTTAGAATGGACTGGTTGGATCTCCTTGCAGTCCAAGGGACTCTCAAGAGTCTTCTCCAACACCACAGTTCAAAAGCATCAATTCTTCGGCGCTCAGCTTTCTTCACAGTCCAACTCTCACATCCATACATGGCCACAGGAAAAACCATAGCCTTGACTAGACGGACCTTTGTTGGCAAAGTAATGTCTCTGCTTTGGTAAAGACTGAAGGGAGAGAAAAAATTGGAGTTTGGTATTATTAACATGTATACCCTACTATATATAAAATAATAATCAACAAGGACCTACTGTATAGCACAGGGAATGCCACACAATATTCTATAATAACTTGTATAGAAAAAGAATCTGAAAAAGAATAGATATACCTGTAACTGAATCACTTTCTTGTTCATTTTAAACTAACACAACATTGCAAATCAACTGTGCTGTGCTTAGCGGCTCAGGCATGTCAAGCTCCTTGTGACCCCATGGACTATATAGCCCACCAGACTCCTCTGTTCATGGGGATTCTCCAGGCAAGAATACTGGAGTGGGTTGCCATGCCCTCCTCTAGGGGATCTTCCCAACCCAAGGACCAAACCCAGGTCTCCTGCATTTCAGGTGGATTTTTTACCATCTAAATCACCAGGGAAGTCTATGAATACTGACGTGGGCAGCATATCTCTTCTCCAGGTGATCTTCCCTACCCAGGAATCAAACCAGGGTCTTCTGGAATCCAGGTGGATTCTTTACCAGCTGAACTACCAGGAAAGCCCCACAAATCAACTACACTTCAATATACAGTAAAACTCTGTAAAAGTCACTATGTTTTCTTATTAAAAAATCAAATAAAGTTATTTCTTAGGATCCTCTGTGTACAATCTCGTAACATAATTATAGTGCATTTCAGCAGAAAAATATGCTTTATAATCCCCTCTGCCCTTCAAGTGCTATGTGACTGTGCATGAAATTCTTGAATTCTGAGTCTTACTGTCTTATTTAAATCATCCTCAAATCAGATCTGAGACAAGGATTTGGGTGTAAGTTCCTTATTTGAGATGGGGGTGGCAGTGGGTGATCCCTGGAAGCATGATGAGTTAGTAGAGAAGTGGGACAGGAAGAGATAGTTAGTGAGGAATTACTTACGGTAAACTTTCCCACTCCACCCAGAAGTCTCCCTAAGACTATAGATCGAAGCTCAGAACTGTTCCCCCAAAGGGCAGGGAAGCTGCAGTGTTGATCCACCTACTCTAGTCCCTCACTCATGGAGGGTGGGGTTGCTTCTGAAATGTTAACTCTGACGCATTTCTGCCCTGCGCAAAGGTCAAAGGACACCCTCCCATGGAGAGAGACCTAAGAAGCTGACCAAGGGCAGGAGAACCACCTGCAAGTAATGTCTCCCCTAAAAGAAAGGCAAAAACAGAACTTGCTATGCTTAGTTTTCTCCCTTTCTAATGAGGATAAAGATGCTTGCCTCACTTATCAAATGATATGGTTGAAAATATTAATCCCAAGTAATATTTATATTTATATACCACTTTATACCCAATGTATTTTCACACCATTTTGTAATGTATTCCTCACACATTTCTGTTAAGGATACTATACAGTTGACCCTTGAACAAAGTACAGGTTATGGGTACCGACTAGCAAGCAGTCAAAAATCTGCAAATAAATTTACAGTTGAACCTCTGTGTCCATGGTTCACACAATCTCAGATTCAGCCAGCTGTGGGTTGTGTAGAACTGTAGTATGTATTTTTTTTTAATCCACATATACGTAGACCCTATGCAGTTCAAGCGTTATTTAAGAGTCAACCATGTATATATATAAAACGATGGTCTCTGTTTAACACATGAAAATCTGAGGCTCAGAATGGATAAATGATTTGCCTTACATTAGAGAACTGCTGCTGCTAAGTCTCTTCAGCCGTGTCCAACTCTGTGCGATCCCATAGACAGCAGCCCACCAGGCTCCCCTGTCCCTGGGATTCTCCAGGCAAGAGTACTGGAGTGGGTTGCCATTGCCTTCTCCAACATTAGAGAACTAGCAACCAGCAAAGATGGGGTTCCAACCAGTTATATAACTATCAGTTCTTGGCTCTTTGCCCAATTGCACGTGTGAACACTTTGTTATGTACAAAGTACTCTAAGAATATTTGTTGTTGTTGTTTAGTCACTAAGTTCTGTCCAACTCTTTTGGGACCTAGTGGACTGTATCCCACCAGGCTCCTGTGTCCATGGGATTTCCCAGGCAAGAACACTGGAGTGGGTTGCCATTTCCTTCTCCAGGGGATCCTTCCAACCCAGGGATCTCACCCACATCTTCTGTATTGCAGGTGGATTCTTTACCACTGAGTCACCAGGGAAGCCCTACTCTAAGAATGTAAGGCATGGTTATTCCTCAAGAGGGGTCACCAATGAAATAAGACAATAAGATCATAATTAAAACTTTGTCCTATTTGTTATCTAGATAAATAGATGGATAGACAGTACTTTTACTGAAGTATTACAGTTGATGAACAGTATGACATAAACAACAAATGTACAATATAGTGACTCACAATTTTTTAAAGGTTAAACTCCATTTAGGGGGGACTTCCCAGGTGGCACAGTGGTAAAGAATCTGCCTGCCAATGAAGGAGACACAGTTTCAAGCCCTGGGTTAGGCAGATCCCCTGGAGGAGGAAATGGCAACCCACTCGAGTATTCTTGCCTGAAAAATCCCGTGGACAGAGGAGCCTGGTGGGCTACAGTCCATGGGGTCACAAAGAGTTGGACACACCTGAGCATGCAGCACATGTACATGATACTCCGTTTATAGTTATTAAAATGCATCAGCTATATTCCTTATGTTGTGCAATATATCCTTGTAGCTTATTTTGTACCTAACAGTTTGTACCTTCTAATCCCCTACTCCTTATATTTCCCCTACCCCCTTCCCTCTACTTGCTGGTAACAAAAAGAGTATACTTCTTTTTTTTGTTATATTCAGTAGTTTGTTGTAATTTTTAGATCACACATGTAAGTAATATCATACAGTATTTGTCTTTCTCTGACTGACTTATTTTACTTAGCATAATATCCTCCAACTATCCATGTTGTTGCAAATGGTAAAATTTCATTCTTTTTTTGTGACTGCGAAGAGTTGACTCATTGGAAAAGACTCTGATGGTGGGAGGGATTGGGGGCAGGAGGAGAAGGGGACGACAGAGGATGAAATGGCTGGATGGCATCACTGACTCGATGGAAATGAGTCTGGGTGAACTCCGGGAGTTGGTGATGGACAGGGAGGCCTGGCGTGCTGTGATTCATGGGGTCGCAAAGAGTCGGACACGACTGAGCGACTGATCTGATCTGATCTGAATATTCCATTGGCTATGGGTGTATATATCCCTTCATCTGTTAATGGGCACTTAAGATGCATCCATATCTTGGAAATCGTAAATAATGCTTCTATGCACACTGGGGCATGTGTATTTTCTCAAATTAGTGTTTTTGTGTTTTTCAGATATATACCCAGTAATAGAATTGCTGGGCCATATAGTAGCTCTATTTTAAATTTTTTTTTTTTTTTTTTTTGAGAAACTTCCAACAGCTCAAAGAGCTGCTATTTTCCATGGAAGCTACACCAATTTTACATTTCCAACAGCGAATTAGACTTCCCTTTCCTTCACATCTTCACCAACATTTGTTATTTATGCTCTTTTTGATAATAGTCGTTCTGTTGCATCAGTCACATCAGACAGGTGTGGGCTGACATCTACTGTGGTTTTCATTTGCATTTCCCTGATGATTAGTGATATTGAGGGTTTTTCCATATGCCTGTTGGCCATCTGTATGTCTTCTTTGGGAAAATGGCTATTTAGGTTTTCTATCATTTTTAATTAGGTTGTGGGGTTTTTTTTGATATTGAGTTGTATGAGCTGTTTATGTATTTTGAATATTAACTCCTTATCAGTCATATCATTTACAAATGTTTTCTCCCATTCAGTAGGCTGTCTTTCTGTTTTGTTGATAGTTTCCCTTTCTGTGCAAAAGCTTTTAAACTTAATTGGGTCCCACTTATTATTTTTTCTTTTATCTCTTTTGTTCTAGGAAACAGGTCCAAAAAAAATATTTCTACAACTCATGTCAAAATGTGTTCGGTCTGTGTTTTTCTCTGGGAGTTTTATGGTTTCAGGTCTTACATTTACGTCTTTAGACCATTTTTAGGTTTATTTTTGTATATGGTATTAGAGGATGTTCTGATTTCATTATTTCACATGTAGTTGTCCAGTTTTCCCAGCCCCACTTATTAAAGAAGATAATGTTTTTGCTTTTTTTTTAAACTCCATTAGTAAAATGAAGGAAGGAAGAAGTATATATGCTTTCTGACCCTGGAGTGGCCAACTGGATACAAGCATATTCATATGGTCAGCCTTTCTAGGAGCCACTTAATTATGTCAAGGAGGGACAGTGTGGGCTTAGGACAGAAGTTAAACCCACCAAGGCATACCCAGTCAGCCAAAGGAAAGGCGGGTTTATAAGCAGATTGAGAGCTCCTCCATTTATGTAGACTCAATATGCACATTACCTTTCTCAAAGGAACTGGTAAAAGAAAATTACAGCCTCCACAGAGTCTTGGTCACCTGAGAGGTGAATGGAGCAAAAGCCAATCTTTCTTGGCTTCTGGTGGAGGCACTTTATTCAACAGAAGAGGGTCATGGGACTCCTCTTATGAAGCAAAGACTCAGGAGAAAGGTGAAAACATATGCCCAGTATATTCACTAAGCAAAATGTTTTCATTCACTTTGTTTACATTACTGACCTGTTCTAAAATTATTCCTGTTCTAGCAAGCAGGCAGTCACTTTGGGGTTTTTTCTCCAAATGGTGTTGGCCCATTTACTTTAAAATCTGTACATTTATTTCCCTTCATTTATTAGATTTTTAAAAATATCCCCACAGCCTGGAGGTCTTCTGGGAAAAAGTTCAAAACTAAATGCCACAATTACCTGAAAGGCAATGAAAAAAGAATATAATTTCACATAGAAGAGGGGTGAATAGGTAGGAAGTAAGAGGACTTTATCAGGACAGCCAATGCCAAACTAGAAAGGTCCATCTTGTACCTTACTCTGTAGGCACTGGGCACAGGGAGCTATTTGCTGGACTCAGTAAATTGGCAAAACCCTCAGAGTTCTGTAGTTGGATTTAAATTTATATGTCAGTAGTTTAAGTGAGATATAAGGCTGGCCAAAAAAATCATTCCTCTCCCCTAATCTGCTGTTATATTTCTATGATTAGGAAAGCTGAGAGGGAGCCCTGGAGAGAAAGTCACAGAACTCACCTCATACCGCTAGGGCTGAAGTATACACAATGGAGAAGGAAAGGATACAATAATCATTAACATTTATCAAGTGCTTACGACAAACCAAGCACTGTTCTAACAAACATAGATATATTCCCTGGTGGCTCAGTGGTAGGAATCTGCCTGCATTGCAGAAGATGTGGATTCCATCCCTGGATCAGGAAGGTCCCCTGGAGAAGGAAATGGCAATCCAATCCAGTATCATTGCCTGGGAAATCCCATGGACAGAAAAGACTGGAGGCTACAGTCTATGGGATTGCAAGAGTTAAATGTGACTTAGCAACTAAACCCCCACCACCATATTCATCTAAACCATACAATAATATTTTCAGGGATATTTTACCCATGAAAGACTTGAGGTGCATAGCATTGGATTAATTTACCCAAAGTCATATAGTAGGTAGATGTTGGTGCCAGGATTAACTTCAGACAGTCTGACACCAGAGATGGCTATACTCTACTGACTGTAGGGACCAAACATATATCCATATTCCCATGAAAGAGGTGATCATTTACATGCAACTTTCTTTCTTTCTTTCTATTTTTTTCAAGGGCACCCTAAGACATCATCAAAATAGATTCAAGAGTGAAGAGGGTTGTTTTTCCAAGCTACTTTTCTCTCTTCTTTGTGGGTGAAAAATAACACTTTTCACAGAACTTTCTTCCCCTTATTCTTCTCTTTTTACTCCCTTCTTTTGGTCAATGTGGTCTTTTCTTAAGGGTCAATGCTGTGGCCAAGGAAGTAGGGGAAAACCTAGAATAAGCATAGAAGAAGGAAAACATGTTAAGGCTACTCTATTCCTAACTGAGATCCTAACTCTGGTCTTGACCCCTCTGACCTGGATATCAGTATATAATGTAGAAATCTAGTTTTATATTTTAGATATCTATGCTATATATAACATAGACTGAATGACTACCACACACACACAGACAGATCACACACAGATATACATATATATGTATGTGTGCATGCTAAGTCGCCTTAGTCAAGTCCAGCTCTTTGCGACCCTATGGACTATAGCCCATCAGGCTCCTCTGTCCATGGGATTCTCCAGGAAAGAATACTGGAATAAGTTGCCATGCCCTCCTCCAGGGGATCTTCCAGACCCAGGGATCAAACCTGCATCTCTTACATCTCCTGCATTGGTAGGCAGTTTCTTTACCACAAGAGCCACCTGAAAAGCCTATACATAAGCTCCTCTGTCCATGGAATTCTCCAGAAAAGAATATTGAAGTGGGTAGCCATTCCCTTCTCTAGGGGATATTCCTGACTCAGGGATCAAACCTGGGTCTCTTGCATTGCAGGCAGATTCTTTACAATCTGAGCTAACAGATATTATATTTTATTTTTTATTATTTTATTTATATTTTATTATATTTTATATTTTATTATATTGTATTTTATATCTAAAATATATACATATTTTAGATATCTATGCTTTATATATATATAATATTATATTTTAGATATCTGAACATATAAGATAGATATCCATGTTTTAAATAAGCTGTATTTAATTTAATTCAATTTAAGCATACACTATGGAGGCTTCCCAGGTGGTGTGACTCGTAAAGAACCCGCCTGTCAATGCAAGCAGACATAAGAGACACAAGCTTGATCCTTTTATCTTTCTTATTCTTAATTTTTCTAAAAGATATTTGTTTAAAATAATAGTAATAATGTATTGGTTGACTGTAGCATATGGATAAGTGAAATGAATTAAAGTAATATTTAAGGGACATGGACAGAGAGAGGAATTGAAATTACATTGTTTTATGGTACTTGCACTACACAGATGAAGTAACATATGGACTTAGGTTAGTCGTAAACGTATGTTGCAAACGCTAGGGAAACAATAAAATTTTAAAAAGTGAAACCAATATGCTAAGAGAGAAAAAATGGAATCATATAAAGTGTTCAATCAAAGCCAGAGAAGCTAGACAAAGAAGAATAAGAAATGAAAAAATAAGTACATGACATTAAAAGATAGTAAAAGAACACTGTGAACAATTCTATGTTCACAAATAACTTAGGCATAATCTCTTCCAGAAAATAGAAGCAGAGAGGACGCTTACCAATTCATTCTATGAGACAAGTGTCACTCTGATATGAAAGCCAGGTAAAGATATTACAAGAAAATTGCACACTAATATCTCTCATGACAATAAAAAAATACCCAACAAAATATTAGCAAATTGAAATTAACAATGTGTAAAATGAATTACAACTAAGTGAAATTTATCCCTGATATACATTGATTATTCAACACTCAAATTTAACTAATATAATCAAGATAGCGGGCTTCCCTGGTGGCTCAGTTAGTAAAGAATCTGCTTGCAATGCAGGAGATGGCCTCCAATGCAGGAGACCTGAGTTTGATCTCTGGGTCAAGAAGATCCCCGGAGAAGGAAATGGCAATTCACTCCTGCATTCTTGCTTGGAAAATTCCATGGACAGAAGAACCTGGTGGGCTACATACAGTCCATGGGGGTCACAAGAGTCAGATGCAACTTAGCTACTAAATCACCACCACTACCACCAATCAAGATAATGTGGTATTAACAAAAAATGGGATATTGACATCAATGGAAGAGAATAGAAAGCCCAGAAATATACCCACACAGATACAGTCAATTGATCTTTGATAGAAAAAGCAAAGAAATTCAGTAGAGAAAAGATAACCTTTTCAACAAGTTGAGCTGTAACAAATAGACATCCATATACAAAAAAAAAAAAAAATAATCATCTAGATGTAGATCCTACACTTTTCATAGAAATTAACTCAAAATGAATCAAAAAACTAAATGTATAATTCAAAATTGCAAAACTTCTAGAAAGTATTGGAAAGACAACCACAGATTTAGAGAAAATATTTGTAGCATATATACCTGGTAAAACAGGGGTCTGCAACCCCTGGGCCACAGACCAGTATCAGTCCATGTCCTGTTAGGAACCCAGCTATAAAGCAGAAGGTGAACAGTTGTCTTCCATAAAACCAGTCTCTGGTACCAAAAAGGTTGGGGACCACTGAGATAAAAGAATTGTATCTAAAATAAACACACACATACATGCACACACACACAAATTCTTAAAAAAATAGGAAAACAGGAAACCAAATTTTTTAGAAGGCAAAGAATCTAGTATATGACTAAAGAATATATGCAGATGGCAAAAAAAATGCAAAAAAATGCTCAGCATTATTAGTAATTAGAGAATTGCAAATCAAAACAGCAATGAAATGTTCCTATGCATATTAAAATGACTAAAATCTAAAAGCATGACAGCATCAGTTGCTGGCGGGATGTGGAGCAACGAGAACTCTCGTTTGTTGCTAGAAGGATGCAGCCACTTTTGAAGACAGTTTGGCATAACTGTTTGACTAAACATAATCTTACCAAATGATCCAACAACCAAGTTCCAAGGTATTTACCCAACAGATTTGCAAATTATGTTCACAGGAAAACCTGCATATGAATGTTATACCAGGTTCATAATCATCCCAAACTGGAAGGAAACAAGATACCCTTCAATAGATAAATGGACAAACTGTGGTATATTCATAAAATGGAATGTTATTCAGTGAAATTAAGCTACGAAAAGACATGGATGAACCTTAAATTTAAACTGCTAATTACAAGAAGGCAATCTGAAAAGGCTACATGCCACATGATTCCACTTATATAACATTTTAGAAAAGGTAAAATTATATACAATAAAAATTGCAGCAGTTAAAAGAAGTTTGGAGGGAGGTAAGATAGTTGAATCAGTGAAACCCAGGTTGTTTTAGGGCAATGAAGTTATTATAAGCTATACTGTAATTGTGGATATATGACATTGACATTTGCCAAAACCTATGGAACTTCATAAAACAGAGTAAACTTTAATATATGCAATTTTCTAAAATTCTTTACAAGATTGGAGATCCTAGAAAGGGCTGCAAGACTGTCATAAGAGAAACAAACTGAATTACAAATTTAAGACACAACCTCACGGTACAGGATGGGGGAAAATGGTGCTGACCCAAGTAAATCTGGAAATGATTTGAGTCCGTAAGATGAGAGACAAAAGGAACGGCATATAATCACTGAATTCTACTAAATAAAGTTGTTTGCCAAGAGGGTATGAATCTACAAACCTGATACTTTTATCTGTGTATATTGGAACTGAACAATTAAGAAAATGGATGGTGGATGGTGGAGACCAGGTATCTGACTGTTGAAGTGGGATTTTATGGATAAGCAAGGAGAGAGGCTAGAAAAATCTTTGTGGTAATGATTAGCATTGAAAGCATCAGTGTGAGCTCAAGTTTAGCTTAATATAAATACAAGTGGTTACATATAGAAATATTTATAGGTGTGTGTCTATACACGGATTAGAATTCACATATATCTATTTCCTTACTCTTTAGCTGAGAGAGCCAAGAAGGAAAGACGTCTGATAACAAGAGATACGCCCAGCTCCCAGATTCTGATTTCTATTATCATTCTGCAATTAAAGGAACCAGTGCTCCTCCAAGAAATGGTTCATTTTAGGACTGGGACAAGAAATATAGAAGATTATCCTGAAGCATTTATTGTTTTTCAGTCACTCAGTCATGCCAGATTCTTTGCAACCCCATGGACTGCAGTATACCAGACTTCGCTGTCATTCATTATCTCCCAGAGTTTGCTCAAACTCAAGTCCATTGAGTCAGTGATGCCATCCAACCACCTCATCCTCTGTCACCCCCATCTCCTCCGACCCTCAATCCTTCCCACTAGCAGGGTCTTTTCTGATGAGTCAGTTCTTTGCATCAGGTGCCCAAAGTATTGGAGCTTCAGCTTCAGCATCAGTCCTTCCAATGAATATTCAGGACTGAGTTCCTTTAAGAAGGACTGGTTTGATCTCTTTGCAGTCCAAGGGACTCTCAAGAGTCTTCTCCAGCAGCACAGTTCGAAAACATCAGTTCTTCAGCAATCAGCCTTCTTTATGGCCCAACTCTCACATTCTTACATGACTACTGGAAAAACCATATCTTTGACTATATGGACATTTGTTGGCAAAGTGATGTCTCTGCTTTCAAATGTGCTGTCTAGGCTGGTCATAGCTTTCCTTCCAAGGAACAAGCATTTTTTAATTTCATGGCTGCAAGTCACCATATGCAGTGATTTTGCAGCCCAAGAAAATAAAGCATTTATAGTAGATGGTAAAGAATTTCCCCCAAAAATCGGGGGTATGTAGTATCCAATACTGAGATAATTTAAGGAACAGAATAAATGAAGTAACAATGAATTATAACCAAAAGTAGAAAATAGATTTTTACGAGTCCATGCTAATATAAATAAAGGATTAAATAAGTATTAATAAATACATGAAAGAGAGGAAACAAATCTCCCCTGAAATACCCCAATTTTTGTGGATACTCCACCCTCAAGGAGGGAGAGCATAAAGACTACCTTCCAAAGTGTACAGTATGTAAAAGAGGGAAAAAAGGACAACTTTGCAACAGAGAAACCTAACAAATATCACCTCAGCCAGATAATCAAGGACTTATAGCAATAGCAATAAGTCCTCAGTCTACTCAGGAGTGAAAACTTAAGCCAAATTGTAATGTAGGGCCATTCTACAAAACAAGTAGGCAAGTCCTCCTCAAAGCCATCAGGGTCATCAAATACAAGGAAAGCCTGAGAAACTGTCACTTCTGAGGGGAGACTAAGGACACATGATATCTGAACACAATGTGGTGTACTGGGCAGAAAAAGGATATTAATTAAAAACACAGGAAATCTCAGAAAACTAAGGGTTTTAGTTAATCGTAGTCTATCAATTGGAAAAGGCAATGGCAACCCACTCCAGTACTCTTGCCTGGGAAGTCCCATGGATGGAGGAGCCTGGTGGGCTGCAGTCCATGGGGTCACGGAGTGTCGGACACGACTGAGCAACCTCACTTTCACTTTTCACTTTCATGCACTGGAGAAGGAAATGGCAACCCACTCCAGTATGCTTGCCTGGAGAATCCCAGGGAGGGGAGCCTGGTGGGCCGCTGTCTATGAGGTCACACAGAGTCAGACATGACTGACATGACTTAGTCTATCAATATTCATTCATTCATTGCAACAAGTGAACCATATTGTTAGATGTCAATAATAGGGGAAATTAGGTAGAGGATTTATGGTTATGGTAGGTCTTTGTCCTATTTTAAAAATTTTTTCAAAAAATCTAAAACTGTTCTAAATCATAGTTTACTTATAAAAAAAGAGTAACATGAATAAACAGTATAATGAATGAGTTTGCTATTGGGGCATACTGAAACTACTTGTTTATAGAAATCAAATGCAAGTGATAGATTTATTACCTGACTCAACACCTTTTTATTTATTTACAGCTGCCCTGGATCTTCGTTGCTGCCTGCGGGCTTTCTCTAGTTGCGGCAAGCAGGGACTGTGCTTCATTTAGGTGCTTGAACATCTTATTGCAGAGGCTTCTCTTGTTGGAGAGCACAGGCTCCAGGCACACAGGCATCAGTACTTGTGGCCTGAGAACTCTAGAGCACAGGCTTAGAAGCTGTGACGCCTAGACTTAGTTGCTCCTAGGATTGTGGAATCTTCCCGGACCAGGGATTGAACCCTTGTCTCCTGCATTGGCAGGCAGATTCTTATCCACTGTACCACCAGGGAAGTCTTTGACTCGATACATTTAGATTCATCCTAATGCCTGTAGGACAGACCTCAGAGATGTTGCAGGTTCAGTTCCAGACCACAGCAATGAAGCAAATATTGCAATAAAGTGAGTCACATAAATTTCTTTTTGTTTCCCAGCACATATAAAGGTCATGTTTATACTACACTATTGTCTACTAATGGTGCAATAGCATTATGTCTAAAAAACAACATACAGACTTAAAAAAATATTTTTTGTTAAAAATGCTTGCCATCATCTGAGCCTTCAGTGGGCCACAGTAGTAACACCAAATACCACTGATCACAGATCACCAAAACAAATACAGTAATAATGAAAAAGTCTGAAATATTGCTGGAATTACCAAAATGTGATACAAAGACAACGAAATGAGTCAACACTGTTGGAAAGAGTGGCGCCATTAAACTTACTCCATGCAGAATCGCCACAAACCTTTAATTTGTTAAAAAACAAAACGCAATATCTGGGAAACATAAAAAGTAAAGCACAATAAAACAAGCTATGCCCATACTTAGAAAAAGATTAAGTCAAAGAGGGTCATTACCTAAGTTATTCATGAGAAAGATCAACTTGTAAGGAGAAGACTCTGAACTTGAATTATCCGAACTGTGTACCCACAGCTGCTGAATTCATCAAGAAATGACTGGGTTTCCTTTGCTTTCAGTTCTCTTCTGGATTTGTGGTGATACAGCCAAACCACCCCCAGAGACATTCCACTGAGCTCACCTGACAGCCGTGACTCTGGCATCTGCTGACCAATCACACTCTTGCCCAGTGACATGGACACATACTCACAGCATGGTGGCCCTGAACCCCTGAAGGGAATGTTTCCCCGTGAGAAGGAAAATGAATTTAACAGGACTCTAGCCAGTGCCACTGAATCCATGAGCCTCAGGCTCTAAGGAGCTCACTAAGCCAGATGCCCAGTCACCACCACTTCCACAGGCTATGACAACTTGGGATTTACAATGCCCAAAGTCAGATTAGCCTTTCTTTTTCCCGCTACATATCTTTCAAACTGGTGTTCCATCCCAGCGCTATTCCCCCTGAATAATACAGTTCCTAGGCTTCACCAGGACATGGAGAAAATGATGCAGCTTCATGGCCACATACAGACTCTGAGATACCATTGTTTGGTACATGGGTGAGAGGTACCCAAAGGCAAAGTAATCTGAAATTTCCTGGACTAGCCATGCTGGACTCATTTTTTCCAATCACTCTCTACTAAAGCCAAAAAATGTTACCAGAGTTCCCTCAGGGTCTCTAATTGCCCTGGTGGCTTTGGTAATTGCTCTGGACTCTTTCCTCTAAAAAGCAAACAATGATGTGTCCTTTCAGACTTCCCACATCCTCTTAATCCAAACTCTCTTCAAATAAATTCATTCAGAAGAGACAAAGGCTCTGATTATTTGCATAATAGAGGCTTCTTTTCCACATAGTGTCAAATGTTTGGGGTGTTCGCATATTTTAATAATGTAAATTTCCTCCTATTCTCTACCCTTTACTCAAGAAATCAGAGAATTGACACTGGTTTAGATTCATAGAAGAATGTAAAGGACCAAGTTGAAGTGTCTCAGGCAATTGGTAATATCCCAGGCAAGACCTTTAAAAGTCCTGAAATCCACCCCACCCCCTCAACCCCCCCCACCCCCCCCCCCACCCCGCCTTTAAACCTAGATACCTCTTGTCAACTAATGACCATCCACTCTCAGAAATGCTACTTGGTTTATTGTATTCATCCTGAGTCAAAACTTCCTCCTTTGCTCAGCCCTCCTAAATGCTTTCCATGTGACTGCAGCCAAGAAATTAAAAAACACTTGCTCCTTGGAAGAAAAGCTATGACAAACCTAGATTGCACACGAAAAAGCAGAGACATTACTTTGCCAACAAAAGGTCTGTAAAGACAAAGTTATGATTTTTCCAGTAGTCATATATGGATGTGAGAGCTGGACCATAAAGAAGGCTGAGCACCTAAGAACTGATGCTTTCAAACTGTGGTGCTGGAGAAACGAGGAGATCAAAACAGTCAATCCTAAAGGAAATCAACCCTGAATATTCACTGGAAAGACTGATGCTGAATATGAAGCTCCAATACTTTGGCCACCTGATACAAAGAGTCAATTCACTGAAAAAGACCCTGATGCTGGGAAAGACTGAGGGCAAGAGGAGAAGGCAGTGACAGAGGACAAGATGGTTGGATGGCATCACTGACTCAATGGACATGAATCTGAGCAAACTCTGGGAAATTGTGAAGGACAGGGAAGCCTGGTGCGCTGCAGTCCATGGGGTTACAAAGAGTAGGATATGACAGCTACTGAACAACAACAAATGCCTTCCACATGGATTAAAAGCTCCTAGATGTGTGCAGTACAGTTTTCAGCAGTGCCTCCTTGTCATTTTCTTCTGGATTGGTTTGATAAGGGTCAAGTTTTATCTTGGTTAAAAAAAAAGAATATTTAACTTTCTACCTGGCCATACACACTCTGCAGTGTCAAACTCTTCATCAGCTAGACCAAGCACCAGGCCTGGAGGCAATGAATTTGCCTGGAGGTGATAAATTTGGTTATCTAAATAAGCTGGAATAGAAAGGAAAAAGTAGAGTTTAGGTAAGAAGAGCAGGAAGCACTCCAGTAGAGATGCCATTTCCTGTCCAGGCTCTGATGCCTGGTCTGATGCCTCTTCAGACCCCCGATGCTGTGAAAGATTGAAGGCAAAATGGCAAGGGGTGGCAGAGGATGAGATGGTCAGATAGCATCGCCAACTCAATGGACATGAATTTGAGCAAACTCCCAGAGATGGTAAAGGACAGAGGAGCCTGGCATGCTGCAGTCCTTGGGGTCGCAAAGAATTGGACACAACATAACAACTGAACAACAGTGAAAAAGCTGCCATAATAAAATACCACTGACTGGGTGACAAACAACAGACTTTTTTTTCCCTCACACTCTGGAAGCTAGAAATCCATGATCTAGTTGGCAGCAAATTTGGTTTCTACTGAGAACTCTCTTCCTGGCTTTTGTGTTGCCTTTGTGCTATGTGACTGCATGCTCTGCTGTCTCTTCTTATAAGGACAGGAATTCTAGCAGAAAGAGGCTCCACCCTTTGTTAATTTTAATTACTTCCTTAGAGGACCCATCTTCAAAGACAGCCTCACTGGGAGTCAAGGTTTCAACATGTGTAGCGGGGGGAGGGTGGAGGCAAGGGAGAATTGGGACCCAAACATTTAACCCATACCAAGTTTCCTGTTATTTCTTGCTCTCAGAAGAAAAATGAATCCTTTGAATGATGGCAAGAGTTACTATATTTGTCTGCATACTGAATTAGGAAAGTAGGAAAAACTAGGACTCTCGTTACTTTTTGTTGTTGTTCAGTCACTAAGCCGTGTCCGATTCTTTGCGACCCCGTTGGCTGTAGCACGCCAAGCTCCTCTGTCCACTGTCTCCCAGAGTTGACTCAAATTCCTATCCACAGTTGGTTATGCTAACAGTTTTGTTTGAATGCCTACTTATGGAATAATAGCCCCAATTTTATCCCTCTCCTGTGTGCATGCCCTTTGCCACTGCTCTCTTTCACTGACTCTGGGCTTAGCCAAGTGACTTCTTATGGTTGATAGGATGTTAGTAAAGGTGATGCAAGCAAAGTCATGAAAAGTGCCTGTGCACTGAAGCTTATCTGGTTTTTGCTCTTGGAACCCAGGTATCATGGGAACAAGGCCAGTCAGCCCTGCTGGTTAAGGGACCACAGGGAGAACTGAGGCAACTCAGCCAACAATCAGGCAGCCCTCAGCAATTTAAACTGTTGACAGCAGAAGCATGAATGAACCCCAGCATCGATCACCCTTGACTGGCACAATAAACAGTACTACCAAGAGAGCCCAGCCTAAATTGCTAATTCACAGAATCCTGAGCTAAATAATTTTTTATTGTTTTAAAAGTACTAACTTTCAAGTGGTTTGCTACACGGCAATATCAAACTGATACATCTACAAAGTACTCAGGACTGTGCTATGCCTTTTAGGAAGCACAGAAGAAATTTAAAATATAATTATAAGTGAGAAGAAAATATACAGACATATGGTATATATACTGCAACTATTAACAAGGAGATTAATGATTCAACCATTAGTTGAATGTAATAAAATAATATTAACACCAAGGTGTGAGGAATTATGCATAACCTAGAAATGATTATCTTTAGGTAATTCTAGCATTTTGCATCTCATTTAGAATTAAAAGCAATAAGGCTCATGAGAATGAATAATCAGGGGAAAAGATATTAGGAACATTTATTTTGCATCCAAGAAAATTCTCCCTCTGGTTCAATTTATGCTTTGGGAAACGAATCAGATCACTTTTTTCTTTTATCCAACTTGCTTTGCCCATTCCTTGAAATTGCATATGATGACATAATCCAAGTCCAATTTGGCAAAATAGAGAATTTGCAACTCAAGTCTGGTTTCTCTTCAATTTTCATTTCCCTTGGGTCCCATTCATATTTCTTACAGACACTTTCCCTTGTGACCCAATCTAATTTGATTCCCTACCACATCTCCTCCACCAAAAGCATCTAAAGCTGTTTTGCAGAGATCCTATAAATAATGCTTTGACAATATTTAAAAGATAATATTAAGGGGAAAAAAATCTTGGAAAAAGGAAATGAAATCAAGACTTTTTTCAGGACAGTGTCTCTGATTGTGCCTGGATGTTACCAACCAATCTGAGTTATCTATTTTCCCAACTGACTTGACAGGACTGATCTGTTATTTTAGCTTTATATAGAAACAGCCACAATAAGGGTGAAAGGGGAAGGAGAAAACTGACCAGTCAGAACAAAGTTCTAGAGATGAAGAAGGCCTCTTGAGAGGGCTGATTTTTTATGAAAAAGCAAAATGATAAAACTAAGGATAATCGTCCAGGTACTATACTTTGCTGTCATTTATAAAGTTAAAACAGGAACTTTGTATAAAAGTCTGTTTTCTGGGAGATGGTCATTCTTTAACATTTAGATACAGGATATCTGAAATTCTCCTTCCTTCTCCCTCTGTGTGTTCCTGATCCCATGAGTCTCTTCCCATGGCTTCACTACCTATCAAGCTCTCTTCGTTTCAGCCTTTAATCGATAACACATTATATTCACTTGTCAGGAAGACCACAAAAAAGTACCAAAGACTGGGTGGTTTTATCAATAGCAATGCCTTTGTTCATGTTTCTGGAGACTAGAAGTCCAAGATCAGTGTCAACAGGAGTGATGGTTTGTTTTGCTTTTTTTTGGCCATGCCACATGACTTGCATGATTTTAGTTCCCTGACCAGGGATTGAACCCATGCCCTTGGCAGAGCATACACAGGGTCCTATCCACTGGACTGCTAGGGAATTCCTGGGAGTATATTCTTTTCATGGCACCGTCCTTCTCAGTTTGGACTTCCCTGGTGGCTCAGATAGTAAAGAATCTGCCTGCAATACCTAAGATACAAGTTTAGTCCCGAGGTTGGGAAGATCTCCTGGAGAAGGGAATGGCTAGCCATGCCAGTGTTCTTGCCTAGAGAATTCCATGGACAGAAGTGCCTGGCGGGCCACAATCTGTGGGATCACTAAGAGTCGGACACGACAGACTTACACAGTCGGACAGGCTTACATAGACTTACACAACAGTTGGACACACTTCTTAGTTTGTAGATGGCCACCTTCTTCCTGTGTCTTTATATGGTTTTCCCTCTGTGTGTGTCTGTATCCTAATCCTATAAGGAAACCAGTCATCCTGATTAGTGCCTACCTGAATGATCTTAGTTTACCTCCTTAAACACTATTTTCAAACATAGTCATATGCTGAGGTACTGGGGGTTAAGACTTCAAGTTACAAATCTTGGAGAGGCACAATTCAGTTCATAACACACTGCAAGGCCCTTTATCTCATAGACTTAGTTACCTTATTTCCTCAATATTAAATCAATTTCATTCATTTCTAACCTGTTTAAGGGGGATGAAACACTTTCAGGTTACACACACACATAAATCAATTTAATTTCAAGATATATCTTAATTTCAGAAAAGTCAAATGCAAAAAACAAATTGTTGTAGAAGAAATATGGCAAGAGATGACTTTGAAAACTGAGAAATTCCTGCAATAGTCAAAGAACTAAATCTCAAATGGCTGGAATTAAATTAAAACTATTATGATCCATGAGAGAAGGTGGGAAAGATGGAGCCCCACTTGACCCATTTAGACCAGTTAGCAACACATTCTAAACACACCTACCATCACAGAGGAGGTTTTCAGTGGGTTGAATAGGAGTAAGGAAGGGAGAGGGAGAACTGTTCATACCTGCCATTGCCAGAGCCTTGCATTAAGAAATAGAACACTGTACATCGACCAGACTTCTTCTTACAAGGCCCTTCATTTTGAATTTCTACAAGGATCTAGTCCTCACTCATAGTAAACTCATCAATAGGCAACCAGTAAATGTTGACTGACTGCTTTGGTACCATCATTTCAGGGATATTAACAAAGGAGTGATATCAATGCCAGATCACCTCCATCTTTGTTTCTGAGGATGACGATATGTAGGTGTGTTCTCTTTAATCCTATTACACGTGTTCAGTTGTGGCTGACTCTTTGTGACCCCGTAGACTGTAGCCCACCAGGCTCTTCTGTCAAAGGAATTTTCCAGGCAGGAATACTGGAATGGGTTGCCATGCCCTCCTCCCAGGAATCTTCCTGACCCAGGGATCAAATCTACATCTCTTGTGTCTCCTGCATTGGCAGGAGGACTCTTCGTTTCTAATTAAAAGAAAAAATTCCCAGTAAGGACAAACACCTCCCAAAGGTAAATATGAAAGCAAAATTCAGAGTCTCTTTTAAATATTTCTCCTCTTTCTACTTCAACCCCTAAGTATAGTGCTTTAATGTTTAAATTGAACACTGAACAGAAAAACTTATGTTGACTGATGTCCAGAAGACTATCGGACAGCCTCCACCTCGCACTTTCACTGATCTCCCAGATTCTGCCACAAATTTTACCTTACTGCTTGTTTCTCTTGTGACCATTGCTAATGAGTAAGGGCAGGTAAATATAAAAATCAATTTATTCTTTCCTACTCAGAGCATTTCCTTATTTCTGCAGTTTCTGTCTAAAATAACCCTATTTGAAAATCATCTTTAAAAGGGTGTCATTCTTATTTTGATGTCTCTAACCACATAACCCAAGCTGCCCCATAACTGTTTTTCTTTGGTGAACTGATCAAAAGTCCCCTAGCTAATTATATCATCTGGGAAGCAGGCACCATTCATACTACAGCACCACTCTGCAAAGAGGCTAATTCTTTGGATGTTGACCAAAAAGAAACAAGAGGGAAAACCAACACGAGCAAGACAAACAGGCTGCTATTCCTGGATCCATAAAAATATACCTTTGGAAGTGGTTTAGCAAGGAAAAAAATATTTTTTAATTCCCACCACAACATTTGTCAGTATAATGTCTTCCTGAATAAACAGTGCTCTGTTGGAACTATATGAGACAAGAAGTTTTCCAGCTAAATGACTTTTTTGTCATCAAGGTTATCTATCTAAGTGGATTGTCTGGTCATTTGTGTCTCCGGGTTTAAGGCTGAGGCATGCTTTGTGTCCATATTATCTCTTTATTTTTAAGAGAAGGGGCACAGGGACAAATCATAAGATATTTAAGTGCTGGGAAACTTCTTAGCCTGAGTATTCTTTCTCAGGAGTCAGCTTTCTCCACCAGTGCCTCTATTCATGTGGGATATAATGTTATTTCATTTTCCTCTGGTCATCTTACATCCCTGGAGAGAGCTTGACTCATGATATAATTATATGCTGGGCCAGTTCCCACTGACAGTCACTCCAGACTGCCACCAGCCTGTCCCCCGCTGATCTTTCACTCCAACGCCAAAGAGCGTGAACTCTGCCAGAAACAGAGTGACACTTTCTGCAGAACCGTACATGATGAGGTTCTCGGGGAGCAGTTTGCCATGGCTGTCCCCGCTCCTCTGAGGGGGGTCAGTGAATCCTGGAGGTTAGTGACTCATGGCACAACCAGCCGATCTGTGGTCTCTGAGGCTGATCAGAGCTCTCTGGTGGTTCATAAAATGGTTCCTGGAGGACATATTTTTCAGATGTTTGGGAATTTAAGCTTATTTCACAGGAAATATGAATTCTGTCATTAAAGTCACATATAGTCTTGTGTAAGTCCATGTTGAAGATGATTGTGGCACCCCCCTCCTCCAAAAAGATTTTGTGCCTGCCCCTGACTCTGCGCATGCTGGACAGAGGACTCCCAGCACTGGAGAGTCTCAGGAAAATAATTTCTAGCTGTTTGACTTCACATGAGTAAACAGTGTTCTCATTTTTGACAATTTTTCCCAAGCTGGCAGCTCCCTAATCGGCCATTTGAGAACTTCAACAGAACTTTATCTCCATACATTTAATATCCTTTTCTTTTCCTATGCCCACCACACACCTAGACTCTTTCCACTGGGTCTAGTTTCCTGCACTCCAAGGTTTAGATCTCATGCCTTCCTGACCTCTAATCTGATTTTCACATTTCTTATTATTTCCTTTATCATAGCATCATGTTCTTCCTTCACAGCTCATAAATAACATATATATTTATTTTGTGTGCTTGTTTGTTTAAAAGTTCTTCATTAGATTGCAAATTTCATGAGCAAAATCATCCATTTTTTTTAAATTTCACCACTATTTAACACAGGATTTTACATAGAATCCACAGACTCTGTCATAAAGTTAGTCTTTAATATGCATTAGCTATAATTAACATTATTACTTCCTCATCATAAATTGAATAAATAAGTCTTTCAGCATCCTCACAACTAAATTTTTCTCTTAGACTTGTTTCCATATGTACCATAAAGGATCCTGGATTCTTTCTAAAGGAACAACAATAAAGAAAGCACTCCATATATTTTTCTGTCATTTTGATGTTGGATTCTTCTCACAGCCATATTTTCATGTGAAGTGAAAGTCACTCAGTTGCATCCAGCTCTTTGCGAGACCATGGACTATAGAGTCCATGGAATTCTCCAGGCCAGAATAATGGAGTGGGTAACCTTTCCCTTCTCCATGGGATCTTCCCAACCCAGGAATCAAACCCAGGTGCCCCACATTGCAGGCAGATTCTTTACCAGCTGAGCCACAGGGGAAGCCCAGAATACTAGAGTGGGTAGCCTATCCCTTCACCAGAGGATCTTCCTGACCCAGGAATCAAACTGGGGTCTCCTGCATTGCAGGTGGATTCTTTACCAACTGAGCTATCAGGGAAACCCATATGGTCATGGGTTTGATCTAAATTGCTTTTTTTCCCAGAAGGTCTCTGAAGCTTCATATTCAGACTACAACTACATCAAGAGGGCCCAAAACACTACATCAAAAACAGCCAGTTTAAAAAAATGGAAAGATCTAAATAGATATTTCTCCAAAAACATATAGATGGCCAAAGGCACATGAAAAGAAGCTCAATCTCTAATTATTAGAGAAATGCAAGTCAAAACTACAATTAGGTATCGTCTCACACCAGTCAGATTGGCCATCATCAAAAAGGTTACAAATAATAAATGTTGGAGAAGGTGTGGAGAAAACGGAACCATCCTATACTGTTGGTGGAATGTAAATGTGTGCAGGCGGTACAGAGGTTCCTTTAAAAACTAAAAGTAGAGCTACCGTGTGATACTGCAATCCCACGCCTGTCTGGGCATAAATATAGAGAAAACTGTAATTCAAAATGATACACACACCCCAATGTTTATATCAGCATTATTCACAATAGCCAAGACTCAGAAACAACTTAAGCATCCATCTACAGATGAATGGGTAAAGAACATGTGATTTGTTCACTGTGCTGTACACCTGAAACTAACACAGCACTGTCGATTGACTACTTGAATTACAAAAGATGCTAGGTTTTTCCACCCAGTTATCATTTTTACCCACAAATGGTCTTGCTGAACTGGCTAAAAAGTGTTTCACCTGTGTCACCGCTGTCTGAGACTAGGCCACGGGGGCTCAGTAAAGAAACAAGTCAAGTGGTCGAGGGCAATGTCAGCCCAACTCTTCTCCAGGGGAAGGCAGACTGGGAAAGCTGGGGAGAGCCTGCTGCCTGAAAGCGATGTGCTTTCACATCCTCCACTACTTGGCAACCCTATGCGAATTCACATTTCCGATGAGATTCTTCCCACCAAAGCCTCCGAAGACAGGGGGGCCCTGTGGGTGCTCTTGTCTCAGTCTGCTGCCCCAGGCACAGCTCTTACATTTTATCTACCTATTTCTGAGAAACTTCTGGAAAAGCTCTATTCTTGGAGTTGAGATATCTGAGCTTTCATTTCTGCCACTTGTGAATTGTATGTGCTAGAATCAGGCTTTTACTTCTCTGAGACTCAGACACTCTAAGTACAAAATGAGAGTACTAACTCATACAGTTATTGTGACCACTTAAACAATAATAATTTTACTAATAACAGCAACAGTAAAGTTTCTGAAAGAACAGTGCCTAATACTTCATAGGGTCTTCTGAAGTATTTATAGGACCTGTTGAATAAAGTTACCCAGGATAATTTATAGGCTTACTGAAGTGTGATTTTTATAAAATATTTGTATCAATATCATCAAATATTTTTTTGAACTATCATTCCTACCAAAGCATTGGAAATGCAATTTAAGAAAACCACTTTTCCCTTAGAAAGCTTCTGATTTAGTCAACGACACATAATAGAACAACTATGCAGAAGTGAAAGGCAAAGGAGAAAAGGAAAGATATTCCCATCTGAATGCAGAGTTCCAAAGAATAGCAAGGAGAGATAAGAAAGCCCTCTCCAGTGATCAGTGCAAAGAAATAGAGGAAAACAATAACATGGAAAAGACTAGAGATATCTTCAAGAAAATTAGAGATACCAAGGGAACATTTCATGCAAAGATGGGCTCAATAAAGGACAGAAAAGGTATGGACCTAACAGAAGCAGAAGATATTAAGAAGAAGTGGCAAGAATACACAGAAGAACTGTACAAAAAAGATCTTCACCACCCAGATAATCATGATGGTGTGATCACTCACCTAGAGCCAGACATCCTGGAATGTGAAGTCAAGTGGGCCTTAGAAAACATCACTACGAACAAAGCTGGTGGAGGTGATGGAATTCCAGTTGAGCTATTCCAAATCCTGAAAGATGATGCTGTGAAAGTGCTGCACTCCACATACCAGCAAAATAGGAAAACTCAGCAGTGGCCACAGGACTGGGAAAGGCCAGTTTTCATTCCAATCCCAAAGAAAGGCAATGCCAAAGAATGTTCAAACTACCGCACAATTGCACTCATCTCACACGCTAGTAAAGTAATGCTCTAAATTCTCCAAGCCAGGCTTCAGCAATATGTGAACTGTGAACTTCCACGTGTTCAAGCTGGTTTTAGAAAAGGCAGAGGAGCCAGAGATCAAATTGCCAACATCTGCTGGATCATGGAAAAAGCAAGAGAGTTCAAGAAAAATATCTATTTCTGCTTTATTGACTATGACAAAGCCTTTGACTGTGTGGATCACAATCAACTGTGGAAAATTCTGAAAGAGATGGGAATACCAGACCACCTGACCTGCCTCTTGAGAAATCTGTATGCAGGTCAGGAAGCAACAGTTAGAACTGGACATGGTAAAACAGACTGGTTCCAAATAGGAAAAGGAGTACGTCAAGGCTGTATATTGTCACCCTGCTTATTTAACTTATATGCAGAGTACACCATGAGAAATGCTGGGCTGGAAGAAGCACAAGCTGGAATCAAGATTGCCAGGAGAAATATCAATAACCTCAGATATGCAGATGACACCACCCTTATGGCAGAAAGTGAAGAGGAACTAAAAAGCCTCTTGATGAAAGTGAAAGAGGACTCAACATTCAGAAAACTAAGATCATGGCATCTGGTCCCATCACTTCATGGGAAATAGATGGGGAAACAGTGGAAACAGTGTCAGACTTAATTTTGGGGGGCTCCAAAATCACTGCAAATGGTGACTACAGCCATGAAATTAAAAGACACTTACTCCTTGGAAGGAAAGTTATGACCAACCTAGACAGCATATTGAAAAGCAGAGACATTACTTAGCCAACAAAGGTATGTCTAGTCAAGGCTATGGTTTTTCCTGTGGTCATGTAGGGATGTGAGAGTTGGACTGTGAAGAAAGCTGAGCGCCGAAGAATTGATGCTTTTGAACTGTGGTGCTGGAGAAGACTCTTGCAAGTCCCTTGGACTGCAAGGAGATCCAACCAGTCCATCCTAAAGCAGATCAGTCCTGGGTATTCATTGGAAGGACTGATGCTGAGACTGAAACTCCAATACTTTGGCTACCTCATGCGAAGAATTGACTTGTTGGAAAAGACCCTGATGCTGGGAGGGATTGGGGGCAGGAGGAAAAGGGGACGACAGAGGATGAGAAGGCTGGATGGCATCACTGACTCGATGCACATGAGTTTGGGTGAACTCTGGGAGTTGGTGATGGACAGGGAGGCCTGGCGTGCTGCAATTTATGGGGTTGCAAAGAGTCGGACAAGACTGAGTGACTGAACTGAACTGATGCAGTGTATAGCCATAGAAAGTAATATGCATTGAGCATCAGGTGAATGGCCTGAAAAACACATTCATCAAATATCACCGATAACAACTATTCCTAAAAGTGGAGCAACTGCAGAAATTTCTGGGAAGAAGCAAATTAGCATTTTTGTTTCAACACTTTTCTGTATAACAAACCACTCCAAATTTTAGCAGCTTATGAAAAATGATTTTTTCCGCAATTCTGTCGGTTGGTTGGGATATCATTTTGCTAATTTCTTCTAAATGGTGTCCTGAAGCTGCATTCAACTGGAAAGCCTGCTGTGTTGGCCAATGCTAATGGTTTTGACTGGGTTCTCCTCTGTGTGATCTCAGTCCTCCATCAGGCCCCCTGCTGTCCTTACATAGAGGTCTCAGAATAGCATCCCAAGAGGGCAAATGTAGAAACTGCAACGTCTCCTATGGCTCAGACTGCAAAACTCACACAATATCATTTCCACTTCAGAATTCTAGTCCAGATTTTAAGGATGTGGAGAAAAGTGGCAAAGTAAATTGTGAAGAGACATGCATACTGGGATAAGAATCAGTGGCCATTAAAAAATCTATCAGAGCTTAATTTTGTAAATATGTGTATATAAATTTGCCTTGTGACTACACTGACAATCTCTTTAAGGCAGGTAAGATGTCTTATTAACTATTTGCAGTGACTAATATAGAGATTAATGTAGAGTCTAGGACAGGGCAAGGCCTCAGTAAAGGTTTACAAATTATAAGCAGAAAAATTATTATATATATGCATAATATAGTGTAATAATAAATACAGCTTTGCTGACTTCCACTTCTGGTATAAGAAAGTAACAAATTAGAAGTGATCTTCCCAACTTAAACAAATAAGTGGAAATATACAAGAAATAATCATTTTCAGGCAGTAGGCAGTACATATAGTGATCCCTGGGGGAAGGGAAACAAATGGGTGAGCCCTACAGGTGCTCCAGAATATTGTGTCTAAGGAGCTTCCAAGATGTGATTCAAGGAGGGAAAAGTCAAACAGAGCCTGGTGGTGCCCTGAGTTGAAAATACAAGCTTTCAAGTTAGAGGAGGCCAAAGTAGCTAGAATTCACAGAGAAGAATACCAAAGAAAGGGAAAATACTGTTTAGAAAAAGAGAATCCCGAATACCTGCAGATTCCGCTTGAGTCTTTGACTGAGGATTGGTTTACAAAAAATTTCGAGGAAAAGCTCGAGGCCAGGGAAAGAACAGGCAAAATAATACCCAGAGCGCACACAAAAGTAGGACTAGATAGTGTACCAGCTAGAGTGGAAAAACTTCCCTATGGGATAAACTGTGTTCCCTCCAATATCTACATGCTTAAGTCCTAGCCCCAGTACCACAAGTGTGACTGCATTTGCAACGTAACAATGAAAAGGCAGAGGTTACCAGGTTGGAAAATAAGCAAACAGATGTTAAAAAAACCAACAACAACAACAAAAAAGAAAGCAGGACTACTTGCTAACTGCAAGAGATGAAATTAAATATAAAGACACAGATAGGTTAAATGAAAAATAACAGAAAATGATCCATCATTCTAGCATTAAAGAAAATGGGAGTCTCTATATTAATATCAGACAAAGCAGATTTCTGGTAAGAAATATTATAAGAAATAAAGATGGTTATTTTATTGTAAGAAAGCAGTCGCTTTATCAAGAATACATATCAATCCTAAAGGTTCATGTAGCTAGTGATAGATTCAAAATGCATGAAGTGGAAACTCAGAGAAATGAAAAAAAGAAATTAAAAAATTCACAAACAGATAATTTAACACCTTTCTCAATAAATGATAGAATTTAAAAAAATGAGTGAGGATATGGAAGACAAACAACATTATCAAACAACTTTACCTAAGTGACATTTGTAAAACAGTATCCAACATCAGCAAAATACTTTCTTTTCAAGAGCACTCAGCACATTTATCACCATCAATCACATTCTAAGTCATAAGGTAAGTCTCAGTAAATTTAAAAACATTCAAATCTAATAAAGTATGTTCTCTGACTGTAAAGGAATATAATTAAATATGAGCAATAGAAAGATCTTTGCAAAGTCTCCCCATATTTATAAACTAAACAATGTACTTTTAAATAACCCACAGGTCAAATGAGGAATCAACAGAAAATTAGTAAGTGTTTTGAATGGAATAAAAATGAAAACAAGACATATCAAAATTTGTGAGGGAACAACTAAAATAATAAATGAAAATGCATAGCTTTAAATGCTTATATTAGAAAAGATGTCTTAATTGATGATCCTAATGTCCACTAAAGGACAGGGAAAAGAAGAATAAATACAAAAATAATAATAAAAAACAGAAATCAGTGAAGTAGAAAACAGAAAAATAATATTAAATAATATTAAATTAAATCAAATCTGGTTCTTTGGGATGATAAACAAATCTGACAAACCTTTGGGAAAAGCGTGAGAAAATATAAAGTACCAATACTAGAAACAGACAAATACCTACATCACTATAGATCCTACAAGATAATAAGAGCATATTCACTGGCAAATAAGAAAGTAATTTTAAAATGCAAATTGTTCCTAAATTAATGACTAGATACAACATAATCACAATCAAAATTCCAGCAACCACTGTGTACAAATTGACAAGCTGATTCTAAAATGTGTACAGAAATTTAAAGGGCCTAGAATAAATCAAAAGTTTTGAAACAAAAGGAACAAAGTTGGAATACTTATACCACCTATTTTAAGACTAAGTATAAATATAGAGTAATGAAGACAGCATGATATTTGCATCAACTAATAGATAAAGTTCAGAATATACATACAATTGGTCTATTGGCACACCATTATAAAAATTAAGTCAAAATGAGTTAAAGAACTAGATGTAAAAGCCCAGACTATAAATTTTCCAGAAGAAAACAAGTGAGAAAAGCCAGGATGACCTTAGATTTGGCTAAGATTTATAAAATAAGCATAAAAGACATCTATAATGATACTTATCTATAACATAATTTATAACGTATAGTAAGTCAGACTTCCTAAAAATTAAAAACTATACTTCTTCAAAAGACACTATGAAGAAAATATCAAGTAAGCTATAGACTGGGAGACAAGATTTACAAATCGTATATCCAATAAAAGACTGATATCTAGACTATATAAAGAATTCATAATTCAATAATAAAAATGCAAAGCCCCAATTTTATGGGCAAAAGATTTGAACAGATATAACACTAAGGAAGATATATGAATGGCTAATAAACATATGAAAAGGCAAATTAAAATCACAAAGAGACACCACTACACATCCACTAAAATAACTTAAAATTTTTTTTTTAGTAACTTAAAATTTTTTTAAATTCACCATACCAAGTGTTAGCAAGTATGTGGTGGAACTGAAACTTTCATGCACTTAATAGGAATTTAGGAAATACAAAATTGTACTATCAATTTGGAAAATATTCTGGTCGTTTCTTAAACAGTTAAACACTCATTACCCAGACATTCTACTCCTAGGCATTTATCTAAAAGAAATAAAAACAGATATCCACACAAAGACTTGTACATAAATGTTCATATTAGCCCAAACTGGAAACAACCAAAATATCTATCAACCACTGAATGGATAAATATATTGGTACATCCATACAATAGAGTATTTCTCTGCCATAAAAGTGAAGTAACTCTTGATATACAGAACAGCATAGATGGATATATCTTAAAATAATCATGTTAAGTTGAATAAATGCAGTTATAAAAGAATGCATGCTATATGATTCCATTTAAATAAAATTCTAGAAAATGCCAACACTTAATACTGACAGAAAGCTCTGCTAACTGTGGGGACCCTAGGGAGGGAGGTATGAATTACAATGCACTCTGGGAGTCATGAATATGTTTCTTATCTTAATTATGGCAATGGTTTCATGGGAATATTCATATGTCAAACTCATTGAGTTATACACTCAATATGAAGTTTATTGTATACCAATTACTACTGAATAAAAATTCAAAATTTAATATTAATACCTAATAATTATACAGAGCCTATTATGAGTTAGATCAGCATTTATCAATCTTCTAAAATCTCAGCATCCTTTTATGTTCTTAAAATTTATTAAGTATCCCCGAAGATCTTTTGTTTGTGTGAGTTTTGTCTCTCAATATTTACCATATTAGAAATGAAAGCTGAAAATTTTGAAAAACATTTAAACATAATATAAAAATAATAATTAACTTTTCTGTGAAGGATTATAGTATCTACTGCATAGATTTGTGCAAATAAAATACAACAGAGTGCCTAGGACTTGAGAAGGCTCAATAGGTGGTAGCTCAGTTGAGTTCAGTCGCTCAGTTGTGTCCGACTCTTTGAGACCCCATGAATCACAACACGCCAGGCCTCCCTGTCTATCACCAACTCCCGGAGTTCACTCAGACTCACGTCCATTGAGTCAGTGATGCCATCCAGCCATCTCATCCTCTGTCGTCACCTTCTCCTCCTGCCCCCAATCCCTCCCAGTATCAGAGTCTTTTCCAATGAGTCAACTCTTCGCATGAGGTGGCCAAAGTACTGGAGTAGCTATCAATATGTAAATCCATATTATAAATAATTCAGAAAGGTATTATATCTTACTCTTCTGTATAATCAAAAGTAATGTTAATTATATAGTAGCTACCTGTCTATGTGTGACTAAAAGAAACACATAGCATAGAATCCAAATCCTATTATATGTATCGACTTAGAAACAGCCTTAAATATAGATGGACCACCGTAAATGACCCCCAAACAAAATTTTTGTGTTTATAATAACAGAGTATATAACTTTTTTCAAAGGCATTATGAGTCAATGGAAAATTGACAAATTATTCAATAATAGTATACAAAAGAAATAGCCCATAAGGCAGAAAAAAGTCAATATGAAAACTCAATATTTGTACTAGTCATTTCTATATATGTGGTCTTTTTATGTTTCTTCTGTATCCGCAATCTTCAAAAGCTAATATGTGCCATTTTAAAAACTAGAACAACAACAAAACCTCATTAAAAAATGGTTGACAAGACAGCTGTTTTTCATAGCCGTGTGATCTGAGGATCACCAAAGAGATGGGTGCCCAGGTCTCCGTGGAGATGACCCAGGGACTGTGCTATTTTCAGAACAATCTCCAGAGACCAAAGGGTTCAGGGCTATGGATCAAAGTGGGAGAAAATTTACTCAAGGATGCATGACATGTGTTCTCGGGTGAGAAGTCAGAATTTTAAAGGAGCTGAATTTATAATGAAATCATAAGATAAGTCAGATCTTAAAGTCAAGGAATTAAAACAAAGAAGATGGAATATGGTAGGTTCTATAGCGGAGGCAGGTATCATTTCAGAAAGAGGTCACTCTTTGTGCCCCCAAAGGCAAGCTCACCCGAGTGGTCCACTTTTCCATAGACCGAAATGACATACATGATGGCTGCTACTGGTGGTGGTGGTGGTGTGTCTGAAGGAAGGACAGAGATTTACACCCTGACGACATGGAAGAAGTGAAACAGAGATGTGCTTGCTGGTTTTATGTGTGTTCCCGCCTTACCCCTAGTACTCTTAGACTGATTTTTCTTCTTTTTAGAGTAGAGTATATTAAGGGATTAGATCCAGAAAATAAAGGGCTCTTTTACCTAAGAGGCCATATGGGAGTTGGAGCACAGGTGGCAGAATTTGTTCCAAGACCCAGGTGACAAATTTCAACTCAGAAGCGATGAAAGGGAAACTCTCTCCACCCCCACTGCACCTCCACACACAGACCACAGCATGGTTTTGGCTGTGAGAGCACATACTTTTACACAACCTGGCTCCCTAACCAGAAGTTTTTCCACTCCCCTCTTCATCTAGCTCACACTCTAGACTCAGTGCAATTGTCACATCCCAGCCAAATGAGTGATGGAGAAGGAAATGGCAACCCACTCCAGTGTTCTTGCCTGGAGAATCCCAAGGACAGGAGAACCTCATGGGCTGCCGTCTATGGGGTCACACAGAATCAGACACGACTGAAGTGACTTAGCAGTATGCCATGCCATGCAGTTTGTGTGTGTGTGTGTTAGTCGCTCAGTCATGTCCAAATCTTTGCGAGCCCATGTAGCCCACGAGGCCCTTCTGTCCATGGAATTCTCCAGGCAGGAAAACTGGAGTGGATTGCCATTCCCTTCTCCAGGGGATCTTCCTGACCCAGGGATCAAACCCAGGTCTCTCATGTTGCAGGCAAATTCTTTACCATCTGAGCCACCGGGGAAGCCACGCTGTTTACCTTCAAAGAATTTGCCTCACTTATGATTAACATTTCTTTAGGATGACCTGATTAATGTCACCCTCCTCTGCAGATTACAAATTCCATTGTATTCCTTGTGCCTAGGACACTGCCTAGAATACAGAAAAACCTGCAACAAAAATGAAAAATAAAGAATTTTCCGTGAATGGCTGAAAGTAAAAAGAACCGCCTTGTGTGCGGGTTAACAATTCCTTCATGGAAGCCACCGGGAGCAGCAATAGTGCAGATGGGCATCCTCCAGGAGCCAAAAGGCAGCAGGTGACAAGGCACCCCAAGAGAAAGAGAAGATGGAACTTTGGAGGCTTCCTGGACCCAACAGAAAAATTACCAAGTGACAGAAAGTACATCCAGATAGCAACTCACCCGCTCTGCATGAACACACAACCCAAGGTCTCTGTTAGCCAAGTCTCCTGTTCTCATAATGAAATGAATCTTGCCTATTGTGTGAAATGGAAATCAGACTTATCATTGAGTGGATTCCACTGTCTTCTTTTATTCTTAGTCCTTTACTTTACTCCCTTACTTTGTCGCCCAGTGTCCCCAGACTTTTTTTCCCTTACACAACATCCTCAGTTCTGGGGCATCTCATTCTGTCTTATGAAGGAATAGAATTTCTCAGGACCTTTGCACTGTATAGTCAGAGGCTCCAGGGACTAAGCCCAGAAATCCCATAAGGTAGTCAAATTAGGAGTACCTGCTAATTAGTTCTGCATCTGCTTATCCCTCAGGAACCATGCTCCTCACATATACATATTTGTATGACACTCTATAGATACTATTGGAGAAATCTTACCTTTTTGATTTTTGGTCCTTGAAAGAGGGGAAAAAAAGAGAAAGAAGAAGGATGGGAAGAAGAAATAGTGAAATAGGCTAAATTAAGTTTCATCTTGGCCAATGTCTAAGTCACTAAGGGTGATTATGATGGTGATGATGATAATCACGATGAGGAAGAGGTAGGTGAAGGAAAGGAGGTGGATGACAATGACAACAAGTATCAATCTGCAAAGCTCACCATAGTGTTATTCTAGGCTGCTTACCAGGTACTGCAAGCAAAGTCTGAGTAAGAGGGTTATTATCATGACAAATCTCTGATGAAAACATTGAAACTGTCTCTTGAAAAAACTACTAAAGGGACTTCCTAGTCATTCTTGAGCAACCTCCCATGTTCCGATTTCTAGAATGCTCATGCAGTCCTGTGGCCTGGAGCAAAACTGTCTTAAAGATACCTTTTCTAGGTTGACTTCTATATCCTCTTCTATAACTGGGGGCTGAACTTTTGGAAAACCACCTGTAAAATTCAGTTCATTTAGACAAGACTGTGAGTTCCTACTACCCAGAAAAAGGTTAAAACTGAAGCTGAATGTGTTGATGTCTGTGGGTGTTTTTACCCTCTTGTAAGCCAAGCTTCATCCTACACTTAGTAAACCTGGTCACTGGTCACCTTTTAAGCCCTTCCACTAAAAATAAAAGATTCAGCCTGGCAGAGGCAGCCTAACTAGCTTAACTAATACTTTCTTCTTACATAATCACTGATGTTTAAAACCCTGTGGACAAATAACAGGAATTGAAAGATATATGGGAAAAGCCCACAAAGGCAATGGAATCCATATCATAACTCAGGTCAGTGCTGGGCTCCTTGAAAATAAAACAGCTTTTCAGAATACAGAAAATTGGCTATTTACCCTCCAAATTTATTTTGTTTTTATTGACCTGAATACAAAGCCAAAACAAGCAACCACCTCAATTTTTAACTTTTGTCTACATTGTACCAATTTTAGGTACTCTGCCTAATGCGCCAGTATCAATGGAGAAAAATAGTCATAAGAGGAAAAATGAAAACACATTAAAACAAGAAAATATCTCTTTGTAAGCAATCTCTTTACTTAGTAGAAGCCACAACTTTATGGCTTTTTCAGCAGAGACAGCAGTGTATTTTTTAATTCTCTTATTCCTTTGGGGCATTAAAACCACACTATAAAGCAGTCGGCCGTCGATCGGTCACGGAAAGCTTAGTGAATGATGATATAAAAGACAAGAATATGATCTATAGCCAGTTTTAAACTATAGACTAATTTTTAATTCTCCAAACTCCTCATAACAAAAAGAGCTTTCTGAAAAACAAGGGAAGAGTTAACATCTTAGAAAGAAGAGGGAATACTTTGTTTTGGCTTCCAGCTCCCAATCTCGTCCAAGCTGAATATTGCATACAAATCTGTATTTGTGAGACACTCTCAACTACCAGTTAATCAAAGCCCTGGAAATTCAAGGAAACCTGTGTTTATGGAAATCTGGCATTTCTGTAAAGTTTTGAATGAGAGCTAAATAGAGCAGTTCATCTCATTTTGAAACTAATGATTCCTGCCAAGTGGTTTTCCAAAGCTGGGTCTTCTGGCTCAGTCAGCATTTAGGAATTCATTTATGAGTTGGGTTAGTCGGAGACTCTGGAATTCAAATTTATGTCTGCAGCTCACTACTTTTCTCCTGATAGGGCTCTGAAAAGAGATTGTAATCAATTTACCAAACCCAGACTTCAGGAAATTTTCATATCCCTAAAAGAAGTTCTGGTTTGGAGCTTTGTCCACTTTCTGAATCAGCCTCCTCCCCTTTCCCTCTGTGCTAAGAGCTCTTGCTATGGAGCATGTTCCATTGTCTACGGTACCTCCTCGGAGCTCATCCTCCGCTGAGAACAGCCTCACTGTGTGCTCCAGAATTCATCTCCCTTAACAAACTCACCAGTGTTTTATTAAATGGCAGAATATACGTGTGGTCTGACACCTCGAACAGTTTCTGTTCTATCCTTCTGTTTCTTGATGGGAGTTGCCAAAGCTCTGATAATTATTCATCCAATTTGTTTTATAGATTTATCTGCCCCAAAATGTTCCAGGAAATTAGAATGTGGGTCTGGGGTATGTGTGTGTGTGTGTGTGTGACCTCAGTCTTACAAACCTGCACTCTCCTCTTTCGAAAGGCAAGGAGCAAGCATTGAGCAGCCTTTCAATGTAACTGTAAATTTACTACTTTTTAAAAAAAAGTTCCCTTTGAAGAAGTCATCAAATAAATTAGCAAAGCTGGAAATGCGCCCCCAGTTTGTGTTGGCTTTGAATTTTAGGGAGTTACTTAATAAACAAAAGTCAATGAATTCAAACAATCACAAAGTAATTTCAATGATTAATCAAGTGTTAAAACTAGTTTAACCTCACCCGTTTTACAAACTCTATATCACCCTGACTAAACTAATAGAGGAATAAGACACCCATCTGGAAATCTCATCTGAAATATTAGATTGGGAATCTAAAATTCAGCCAAATAGTGTGGCTTGTAGGGATATCCTGTCGGATAATAAATTGCATTAATCTTACTTAAATTTTCCATCTAAATCATGTCCTGAGGCCATATTACTCTGAGGAAACTATGCCTTACTTTAAATGCATTGTGCTACTGAAAGCGATATTAAAGGAAGGGGGGTGGGGTGGAGAACTTTTTTTTTCTCCTGACTGGTTTTTCCAACTTTAAGAAAAAAAAAAAATTCATGTGAAACCTTCTGGCTCTTCTGGAAGAACCAATGCCAGCTTTAACCCAGCACTGGCTCTCAACAGCTACCAATAGGAACCAGTGTCAGTCACGGGGCACTTTCAGGAACTCCTCCAATTGATCTGTTTCTTTCCTGTCTGTGAACTCTGAGCCGTGGTGGCTTATGACAAAGTTGGTCTGGGGGGCAGGTTGGGGCGGGGGGGCGGGTGGGTTGTGACAGGAAGCTTCAGAGAGATACTTCACCTCTTTTTTATTTTCACATATTCAGAACTGCAGCTGGCATCTTTCCTGATGAGTCCGCTGTGGCCTCCTATTCTTTTCGTTGTTCAATAACAAACATTTAAATCTGCTCAAATTTTTCAACTATTAAAATAAAATTGCCAAGTGGGGAAAAAAATATCATTCTGGATTTCCTAGAGCTGCCGAAAAGGGATTCTGTTGGCCCTGAAGCCCCTCCCGGCTCTGTGCCTCCATCTACCAAATACTACGCACTGTAAATATTAAGTGAAGTTAAAGTGTTAGAATAACGTTGACTCAAAGTTAAACCCACAAACCCTCAGAAATGCTGAGTCATCTCTGCTGGTCTTGAGTGTCTGCTCCGTTAGCATTCGTGGTAATGGGGGGATTCTTGGGCAGAGCTCCACTATTTCCCCACGCTCCAAAAACACCGCTGAGCAGAGAACATGGATGGAGAGCCATGTCCAGAACATTGCGGTCCACCTGGAGCACAGTGCTCCGGGTCCCTCCTGTCCACCTCCAGAGTGATCCTCACAGCCCTCCTCTGGGGCAGACATCACAGGTAATGATGACCTGCAGATGACGAAGCAGAAGTTGCGTGAGGTTCCCTTACTTGCTTGTGGTGACGGAACCTCCAGGACAGGATGGAGCCAGAACTAGCCATAAAACTCCAGTTCTCTGTCAGTGCAACTACTGGTGGCTGGAATGAAGCTGATTCACTTCCAGTCTTCTTTTATACTAGATTCCACCGAGGATCCTCCACCTGTCAAAGCCCAGGGGAGTTGGAGGCAGCACCATGAACTCAGCCATCAGAGCAGAAATCTCCCAGTGATCCTAGATTCCTCTCTCCATCCCTTTGTGACCTAACAATTCCAGCACCCTCAGACCTTCAAATGAAAATTCTTTCCTGTACATGTCACTCCTTTCCAATCTCACTGCCATCGCCCTAGTCAAGTGCTCAGAACCTCTGACTCAAATAGTCTCTTAACTGTTAACATTCAGCACCCTCACCCACCCTTCCACACACTTATCAGAGGGATGATTCTAAAGCCCCATCACTCCAGCGCCCATGTTCAAACACCTCACAAGCTCTCATCACTCAAAACTAAGCTCCTGAGACGGAAACACAGCCCTAGCCTGTGGTCCCAGATGTATCTCCCATCACCCACCCAATCTCAACTCAAAGTTGATGATCCAGCAGTTCAAACTCAATAAGCAGCCTCAGCAAATATCATGAGTGTTTCACGTGTGGGGACTTTTCCTGCAACTACCCTTTCCACCTAACAGAATCTTTCCCAACCTTTCCACTCCTCCACCACACACGTACTTCTTTGTTGGAATTAGTCCTATGGCTCTTCTAATATTCACCTGTGCTCTGTCACAGCGACACCTCCTCCTCAATTCTTCTCAAAGTCAACTTGGGTGCTCCCCCTCTGTGCTTCCCTGGTGCCCTGGGAACAGCTTTAGTGCAGCACTTAGCACAGCATTTGAAATAAGCCATTCACAGCTCATCTCTGACCAGACTAAGATCCTCCAGGGCAGATCATTTCTTACTCACCTTTGTCCTCCAACAGCAAGTCCGGTGCCCTGCTGATAGCAAACACATGATAAATATTTGCTGAATGGAGCCCAGATTCTGCTTCTGTTTTAGCGTCTTACCTAAAACTCTTTAGTGATTCAGATTGTAGTGACTTTTTTTTCCTGAGGGAATTTTAGTTGGCCCACTTATCTAACAGTTTCATTTCCCTTCCATATCCCATAGCTCATGACTCCTTCCTCCTAACTTCTCAAATGACCTACCCCAGGCAAACTAGAACATTCTCCCAGCTCCTTTTTGTTGACCATAACCTATTTCCACTAGTCCAAGGCTGGTCTCCCTCCAAGCTTTCCCCGCTAATCTTGCCTAACTCGCTGCATCCCCACACAGCAACCATCCTGGTCATCCTTGAGCTCAGCTGTTAGCTCTGTGCTTGTTTTTGGACTCCTGCCACTTGAGGGGTCGAGCACTTCCTCAGCTCGTCCAGTTCTCTGAGGGCGGTGTGCTCTGTTAGGGTAGGAACCTCCATTCAGCTGGGTCTCCTCAGGAAGCACACTCTGGAGGCACAGGTTCACCCCACAATGATCAAGGCTGACTAGTCCAGAAAACTCTGCTGTTTTAAGTCACTGAAAACTCCTGGGTCTAGTGTGTTCTGTGTGAATGGTTTAGTGTAGAGATCTTACAGACCACCAACATAGAAGAAGCCATCTGCTCAGCTATCACATGGCCCTGCCAGGGGAGGATTACTCAGAGTCTACTGTCCATTACTCTGTTTCAACAAGCTACTCTCATAACATTCTTTGAGGTCAGATGCGCCCACTGAAATGAATAATGGCATAGTTTATGATAAAGGGTGAACTGAAAAAAAAGTGGTGTCATTATTGCTGTAAGTACCCACAGAAGATGTTTATGATCACACACGGACACAGCCGCAAGCACACAACTCATTGCTAATAAACTCATTTATTTCCACATAAAGTTGCGCAATGTTGTGCAATCCAGCAGAGGGCTGAGAAATGTCAGCAATTCAGACCGAGACGATTTGTCAACAAAACCAATCCATTTCACCAGTTTCAGCAAACCATTGCTGCAAGAACTGACTTTTTTTTTTTTTTCATAACAGAAAATGGTTACACACAACCTTAAATAGAAAGGACAGATGCTCACAACTCCACATAACAAGTTGAGGTAATATTCAAGGGAGACGTGGAGGTTGTAAGATGGGGAAGGAGGATGCCATTTTGTTGTCTGAGGTATCCAGATCATCATTTTTTCTGGTAATAAAGGGAAAAAAAATAAAAGAAAAACTAAATAGATTTTTTTAAAAACTGATTTTATCTATTACATTATTGTTTTTCTTAAATCTAAAATGTCTTTAATGTCCTATGCGCAATTTTTGTGATCTTACCATACATCAGACAGTATATTAGATATTCAGCACAAAACAGTAAATAAAGCTGAGCTCACAGAAGATTGAGGGAAGGAAACACAGACACACATCATGATAATACAAGATGACTGGTTATGATAGAGATATGTCACTGGAAATTATAAGCTTCGAGAAGAGGCATTTTTGGTTTGCCTCTGGCAGATATTTCATTCAAGCCACAGCCTCTCTGCCTAATTTATTTTTCTTATGATAGTCCTTATAGATTTTGAAAGTAAATACCTTAAACTATTTGAGGGGTATATATATATATATATATATATATATATATATATATATATATAAAGCAAAGTATTATTGCCATGACTCAAAGAGAAACAAGGTCATTCAGAGGAAAGACACTATGAAATAAAGCCAGAAAAATTCGGGAAATGAGAACACCCTAAGGACTGTCATTTCACTTGTGGTGATGAGAATTCAAGAATTAGTAGAGGGACTTCCCTGGCAGTCCAGTGGTTAAGACTTCTCCTTCCAATGCAGGGGGTGCAGGTCCAACCCCTGGTCGGGGAGCTGGGATCTCACATGCCTCTCAGCCAGAAAAACAAATCATAAAAAAGAGGCAATTCAATAATGACTTTAAAATGGCCCAAATCTAAAAAAGTAAAAGAATAAATACAAAAGCCATGTCAGGCCTGACTGGAGCAAGGTATGTGACAAGAAATAAAAGCAGCTTTTTTATTTGACTCTCTTCCTTCCCCTACATTCAACTGTACTTTTTTCTTTTCAGTTAATTCATGAACCCTGCAATAACTAAGTGACCTCGGGGATCCTCATGAGGAAAATTTGGCATTCTCTACCTTTTTCATTGAAGAGTCAAGGTCAGAAGGTGTAGGAGTCAGTATGACATGGACCCTGGAAGTAGAGACCCAGCAAAGACCACAGTTAACTAAAACTGTGAGAAAAAGGAGTGAGTTGTTCCAAGAAAAGGAGAAGCATGAAAAATACACTTGAAGACCAAAATTATCAAAATCTAAAAGACTTTACAAAGCTGGAATTAAGTCCATTAAAAGCAGAGTTCCTGTGTGGAAATTAAAGTTGCTAAGTCAGAAGGAGGCAATCTAAGAAGACTCCAGAAAGCCAGCCAAAGGGATTTCAGCTGGAAGATTTTTGCCCCCAGTTCTAGTAAAAATCAGTCTGTAGTGCTGATCTGACTGGCTGAGGACATAATCAAATCTGGACATTCATATTTTTGAAAACTGGGTTGTGATCAAATGTAGTATTTTCTACTACAAGCCTATGTGTGTGTTAGTCACTCAGTCATATCCCACTCTTTGTGACCCTAAGAGGTATAGCCCACCAGGCTCCTCCATCCATGGGATTTTCCAGGCAAGAATACTGAAGTGGGTTGCCATTTCCTTCTCCAGGGGATCTTCCTGACCCTGACAACAAGCCTAAGTAGAAACATTTATTCATATTCAATATTTTCTAATGAGAAAGTGAAAGTCAACTCAGTTGTGTCTGACTCTTAACCACCCTGTGGACTATATAGTCTATGGAACTCTCCAGGCCAGAATACTGGAGTTGGTAGCTGTTCCCTTCTCCAGGGGATCTTCCCAACACAGGGATAAAACCCAGGTCTCTTGCATTGCAGGCAGATTCTTTACCAGCTGAGCCACGAGGGAAGCCCAAGAATCCTGGAATTGGTAGCCTATCCCTTCTCCAGCAGGTCTTCCCGACCTAGGAATCAAACCAAGGTCTCCTGCATTGCAGGTGGATTCTTTATCAGCTGGGCTACCAGGGAAGCCCAATAAATGAGAAAGAGGATATCTAAGATCCAAGAAGGCTCTTCAAGGTGCAAAGATGATTTTCCCAATATCACTGCTTCTTTCAGACATTCGAAGGACCTTGTGTGCCAGATCTTTTTAGGATATTCTGTCACAGTCAGTAATTTTTCCTTCCCAAACTGCCCAGCACCCTCTGTTACACTTTGTATTGCACCAGTGTCCTATCCAGAATGATGCAGTAACAGAGTCTTAATGGAGAGAATCTAGGAGGTTAAATTCTTTTCTGCTCCCATCTCTGCCATTGACCACGTTGCCTAGAAAATTCATCATCTCTCAGAATTAGCCTCTTTTGCAAAACGAAAGGGTTAAGCTGGTGATCATTCAGATCTAAAATGAATGGTGCCACAGAGGATTGAACTCATTCTTCCGGGCCCTAGATGATATTGCAGAAGTTACATTTTAATAAATCCTGCTATCAACATGTTTACTTGTCATGTATCTCATGCACATAAAATCAGAGTGCAGACAGTGCCCTCAACAAATTTGGTCTTTTAAACTTCCCAGATGTTTAGATTCCAGATAAACAGTAGTAGGTTGCTTGAAAATGACAGCAGAGAGGCATCACTTGAGGGGAAGAAGCTGAGCTTACTAAACCACAGGCTGGGGAGAGAGCGAGCCCTCTTCAAATGCCTTGGGCCAGACAGCCCCAGCCCAGACAGCCAGAGTGTGTCTGCCAAAGCTCCCTGTGTATGTCCAAAGGTGATCAGGGCTGGATACCACCTAGAGGAGGTAGATAAGCTCAAGATACATGATCTGCTTTCCTGCCAAGAGCAATTTGCTTGACAGGGCTCCTGCTTATAAAATACGAATGCATTCTTTTCAGTATTAAAAGTTTTGGTCTTTGTAAATAAACTGCATCTGCAGTGGGAAAGGGCAAGGAAAAAATGAATAATTTGATTTTTAAAAGGACTAGGCAGGTGGTGAACATAATTCAGAAATTTCCCAGTTGAAGGAAATGAAAATCAGTTATAGTTTTCAGATTCAGATCCTGGTGTGTCCCTGTGAAAGGAATATTGATTTCTATAGGGATCAAAACAATTCAACTTTCCCTGGCCATCCAGTGGTTAAAATTCCACACTGCTAACGCAGGGAGTGTGGTGTTTGATCCTTGGGGAACTAAGATCCCACGTACTGCCCAGTATGGCCAAAAAAGAAAAATTAAAAAGGGTTAAAACAATGTTCTAAAAGGTATTGATAATCCTACTCTTTCTTGATCTTCATAACAACCCTACAAGGTAAGAAGCAGTGTATTATTCCCATTTTACAGATGAAAGAATATGTTTTAAAAATCTTCAGGGACTTGGTTAAGCCTTTACAGCTAATAAATAAGTGAGATTTGATCCAAGTTCAAATTGTTGATTCCCTTTCAGAGTCCTCTGTGGCCCCTTCTATACCTTAACTTTTGGTTTTCCTTTTGTATTGACTTGTAAGGTAAAGAATTTAGCTGTCATTTATGTTAAAGTAATATGCTACTATGACAAATCTTCCCAAATTAATATATAAGCTCAACACACTAATAATCAAAATTCCAACAGAAAGTTTCTTCTAATGTATTTCTTAATCAATTTTCAAGGCATCACCTGCATTGGCAGGCAGATTCTTTGCCACTGCACCACTTGGGCTTCAATTTGTTAAATATTCTCCTTAAATTATGTTTATACACTGAAAGATTCAACAAAGACTCAAGTATTAAAAGATTAAAATCACAAAAATCAAAAGAAAAATAGGTAAACATTTATCCATTCTGAATGGAGAAGAACTTGCCAAGCTTAAACTCAACAGAAGAAATGAAAAAAGGGAAATATAAAGATGATTTTAACAAGTACTTTAATTTCCATATTATCACAAAAGCATGATAATCGGTATAAAAAGGGTAATCTGGGGAAAATATTTGCAGCAAGTATGAGACAAATTATATACTCTCACTAGATAAAGAATTTTAAAACTCTAAGAAGTCATTATATAGGCAAACGACATGAGCAGATACTTCATGGAAAAGTAAGTGCAAAAGACCTGAATGAAAAATAAGTCTAACCTTAGCTTTTTCTGACATTTAGCTGAATTTTTCCATTTTCACCTGGTACTATTATAGGCGTGTGTGCGTGTGTGTGTGTCTCCAAGGTATCTGACACATAGTCAGATATGGTCGGGGTAGGCTTACCTCTTTGCAACTCTGTGTTCGGTGACATTACACCAAGAGCTTGAAATCAGCCACAGAGGAAGGTACGCAGGCAGGAAATCACAAATGCTGTGTATCTAGGCCTTCTGTTCTAAAGAGTAGGCTTACAGCACGCCACTGCTTATTGGGCACTTAAAAATATCTGTTCTATGAAAAACAACTAATTAGTAAGCCGAATATGTTTTCTATTGTCATTAATAATAGATCCCTTAGAGGAAAAAAGGCAAACATCAGAGAAAAACTATCACATTTACTAGAACTTTCAAAATAAGCTGTTTGATGTAAAAATTTTGAATTCTCTGAGGCAAAATTGGGGAACTATTAGAATCTAGGACTCCCCAGTTGGTGTTAGTGGTAAAGAATCCACCTGCCAATACAGGAGACACAAGAGATGAAGGTTTAATCCCTGAGTCAGGAAGATCCCTTGGAGTAGGAAGTGGCAACCCATTCCAGTATTTTTGCCTGGAAAATCCCATGAACAGAGGAGCCTGGAGGGCTATAGTCCATGGGGTCACAAAAGATTCGGACACGACTGATCAACTGAGCACATTAGAATCTAATTTCTGGATATTTTATTGAAATGAGTGGACAAAACCATGTTCCTTTCATATTCAGTTATTCAGGAAAGCAAGCCTAAAATATTTATGGGTTCAAACCAATGGTTTATATGATGGAAAAAGTATACCACCTCTCTCAACACATATCTAAGATTGTATAAAGAAAGATTTCTTTTCATGGGGAGTAAGTAAATAACTACAACTATTTATCACCTTTCCTAGGTTGTAAGATTTCAAAAATTTGATCTTAGAGAATGTTAGGAGAAATATAAATGTTTTTGTCAAAGAAAGAAAAACTTGCTACCACATGATAGTTCCTCAATTTCCAGATGATCTGATGGTCCATCCCAGGGCAATAACTAACAAGTTTCAATCCTTGGCAGTCATAATTAGCCAGCAGGCTATGTGCGTATGTGCTATGTCACATCAGTCATGTCCAACTCTCTGCAACCCTATGGACTGTAGCCCGCCAGGCTCCTCTGGCCATGGGATTCTCCAGGCAAGAATACTGGAGTGGGTTGCCATGCCCTCCTCCAGGGGATTTTCCCCACCCAGGTACTGAAACCACATTGCTTATGTCTCCTGCATTGGCGGGTGTGTTCTTTGCCACTAATGCCACCTGGGATGCTCCATGATAACTATTACTACCTTAATTTTTATATGAAGATAACTAAAATTCAGGAGAGTTTAATAATTTGTTTCATATCACATAACCAATAATTGTTGAAGGGCTGATTCATCCCTAGTACTACCTGACTTCAGCAATGCAGCTGACAACCTGTAGGGTGTCTGTAAGAAATGAATAAGGCCAGGATTGAGAAAGCAATTTTAAAATTATGAATGGCCCCATAAACATTTCCAATCATCAAACATGCTTTGTTAATTACACCGGAAAACACTGTGTCCACAACACTGGTTGTCCTCTCTAATCTACTCAAATCAGCCCCAGTCATCAGTAAGCTTATTATTTAAATAAAAAATAAGTCACAGAATCTAGCTTTTTCTGACCTCAACCACAATCAAACGCTAAAATTTATTGTTCATCCAAATGCCTGGAAGGGTCTGCTCTGTGTTTAAATAAGCATTTATGGAGTGTTCACTGAACCCCAGAGTGATTTCTAAATGCTTCTGACTCTCTTTGAGATCACTCAGCTCTAGTCAAATGGAATTGCAAGCAGGATTAATAATTTGAGTCCATATGGTTCAGGCTCCCCAGCACACTAGTGAGTTTTAATTTAATTGTAGCATCTTAGTATTGAAACTACTTCATCTCCTAAAAGTCTGTATGTTAGACATTTTACTTTGCGAAATCTTGAAAACAAAGGACAGACTTACCATAAACTGAGCACCTTCTTGCTAAGAACACAGAATGGAAACGAGGATAGTCTCTTTAATAAGTGGCAACAGGAAAACTGACCTTCATACGTGAAGAATGAAATTGGGCCCTTACCTCACAATGTATACAAAAATCAAGTCAAAATGTGCTAAAAAACTGAACTGTAAGACCTGCAACTGTAAAATGGCTAGAAGAAAATATAAGGAAAAAGTTTCTTGATATGGGTCTAGGCAAGGATTTTTTGGCTTTGACCCTCAAAGCACAGGCAGTAAAAATAAACTAACAGGACTAAATCAAGCTTATAAGCTTCATCACAGCAAAGCAAACAACAGTGAAGAGAAAAGCTAGAGAATGAGAGAAAATCTTTTTGAAACATATATTTGATAAGGATTTAATATCCAAAATATATAAGAAACTGGACAGCTCAATAGCAAGAAAACAAATAATCTGGTTTTAAAATTGACAAAGAACTTGAGTAAACATTTCTCAAACGAAGACATACAAATGGCCAACTAGTACACAAGTTGCTCAGCTTCACTAACCATCAAGCAAATGCAAATCAAAACCACAATGAGATACTGCCTCACACCTGTTAGGATGGCCATCAGCCAAAAAAAATTTTTTTTAAGTATTGGTAAAGATATGGAGAAAAGGGAATCTTTGTATACTGTTGGTGGGAATGTTAATTGTATAGCCATTATGAAAAACAGTATGGAGTTTCCAAAAAATTTTTTTTAAATAGGACTACCATATAATCTAATACTCTCACTTCTGGATATATATTGAAAGGAAGTGAAATCAGGATTTTTTAAAAAATCTTTTTATTTTGTTTTGGAATATAGCCGATTAACAGAGATGTGATAGTTTCAGGTGGACAGCAAAGGGACTCAGCCATACATACACATGTATCCATCCTCCTCCAGACTGAAGCCAAAGTATTTGTAAGAGGAAGCATATTTCTCAAACAGTTCCTAAAACTGTCTCCCTGGTTGACTGTCCCACTGCGCAGAGGCTCCTGAGGTCGCTTCTTATTAAGGCAATCAAACAAGAGTTTATCTCCTGTGACCAGCATGTCTGTCTTTGTGGAGCTAGAGAGGGGAGGGAGGGAAAAGAAGAGAGAGAGATTTTCTGCCATATTGGGCAACACTGAGATCTCCAACTTTAACTGGACTGTTACTTATTGCTTTGATAGCAACTGAAATGGAGAGAAAGACTGCAGCTGGGTTTGAAGTCCCATGTGGAATCTAATGTGACTGCCATGGGAAGAGTTGTGCTTGAACTTGCAAAATGGGAAAATGTAATATAGCCATCATTAAAGGAAATAATAAACATGGGCTGTGCCAAAGCATCAAATTTGTGTACAAAACTGCAGCCCAATAAAACCTACAGAGGGTAACATCTATTTACTCTCACTCCTTTAGCCACAATAGTTTAATGGCTTCAATCACTTTTGATGGAGTTACAGGCCTAATAAATGTCACATTCCAAAGTTTGGAAACCTGAAAGCTACTCTGAGTCTCTGCAATTAATACGACAGTAAATACCCACAAATCAATGGCTCAAAGTTCAAGTGATCTTATAAACCAATCCAATTGTAGTCCCTTGAGCCAATGATATCACTTGTTAGTCTTGTCTAATAAATCACTTGGTCAAATTGAATCTCTACATGAACAATATTATTTAGCACCTCATACATTCTGATCTCTCTTTAGGGAGATTCATTAATTAGACATTGTCATGTCTGCAAAATCAGGCTTATCCTTACTATCCTCATTAATCATGTAAAGAAACAAAAGAGCAAAGACTTCTTTTGCTGTAATGCTTGAGACAGAAAATGGTTTACATCCTGTGGATCATGCACTGTGCTTGGCTCTATTATGAAGCTAAAGATCTCTGATTTCTATGCCAACTTTTTGTTCTTTTAAAAATATTTTTCATGCTGAAAAAGGAATGATAAACCATTGGGAATGAGAGTTTAGCAAAGTGAATGATACATGATGCAGTAAAGGGTATCGATGCTGGAAAACTGAAACATTCCCATTAGATGTGACAGCCACTGGTGGATTGGATAGGAATCAACAAGAGAGAGGGCAGATACAGCAGATCAAACAATAAATTGAGATGAAAGAGAAGATAGTGGATAGAGCTTACTGTTCTAGAAGTATGGCTGTGAAAAAAAAAAAAATGGAGGGTTGATTGACTGTGCTAGTCACCCATGCTCAAAACCTAGTTATCCTTAATACTTCATCTCCCTCGCTGCTTATGTCACCAACTTGCTGAAATTTTTCCAAATCAGTTGCTCTAAAATAAACTTCTTTCAACTTCACTGCTGTATCTTAATTCAGATCATTACTAATTTCATGCCTAGGTACTCTGAAAACTTCCTAACTTTTGGCCCAGCATTCCACATCCTCTGCTATCTGCATCCTTCCTACCTCATCAGATTCATCTACCTTGATGCCTCCTTTGGGTCTTCTGCTGCAGCCAAGCTCTCCACCAAAATTGGCCTGTATTTTCTCACATCTTTGTCTTTGCTTTGGCCCCAGTCACCACCTGTCAAGTGCTTCACCATCCTTCAAGATCCATTTCAAGTATCATCTTCCCCATGAAGCTGCCCTGTCCTTTCCGGCCAGAGATGATCTTTCCAGTCTCTGGCTTCCTTAAACTAACAAGTCACTCATCATTCATCTTTTGTTACCTCATCAAGGACTGTGCCTTATACTTAGCTCTTATAAACACCTGGACCAGAACAGTACTGTTAGTATTATATAAAAAGGTACCGGCCACAAGATTTTTAGAATGATGTTTCTTAGTTTACATTACAGAGACAGCTAAAACCGTGAATTCTATTTTTTGGCCATGTTACCATTTTGTGCATAGTCCCTGATGGCAAAATTATGATGTCTCAAAGAAGAAATAACCACTTTCCAAAGACAACAGAAAGAATAGAATCCTGGAAGCAAATGGTTTCATCACTGCAATGCACCATAATAGCAAGTTGAGTTGGAAAACCAGTTAGGTTGTAAATGGCAGTTATCATTTGAAGCAGTAATATTATTGGGTCGCACCTTTCTGTTAATGAAACATTATTCAGGGAACTGTGTGTAAGGTTCTTAACAACTAGAGATAATGAATTTTCATCATTTAATTCTCTCAAATTTTCTCAGTTTAACAAATTTGGATTCATTGTATACCATTGCCCAGCATTATATAGATGTCACATTTCGTCTACTTTTAAAAATTTTTCCAAGGAATATATTGCAGCCCAAAATGTGAGGAACAAATCCTAGTTCCAGGAGGCTTAGCCTTAGATTCGGAGGTTTCTAACTCACAGCTGTGAGACATGACTGTCCCTAACTCACAGCTGTGTCATCATCCTCTTTGTTCCTCCCTCTCCTTATCCATTTATTAGGATGTGGAGAAAAAAGACAATTCAATTTGTTGAACATGAATCATGTATGCATAAGAATAGATGTATCGATACTGTATTTGGAAGCAATTTACAATAATCACAGTATGTCTCAATTAACTCAACAAAAATAAGGACATTTTGAAATGGTATATTCCAGGAAAGAATAATGAAATAAATTTAAAATAAATAAAAGAGGAATTCTTGATCTTCAATACCTACCATTTAGTTGGACAAAATTTTATCGTGTGTGTGTGTGAAGTTGAAATTAACTTCAAGACCACAAGCTAATTCTTTTTAACCCTTATAAAACAATGAGTTGCCCCCAAACACAGCTAATAACCTGGGAAGCTTTAAAATATATATATAACTTGAAGCACATTTTACCACAAATATTCTGATATGTCAGAAGTCAAGATGGTGGCTATCTTTTTTGCTATTAACTTTCTATTCTATGATCTGGGTGCCAGACATATCAGAATATTTGTGGTAAAATGTGTTTCAAGTCATGACTTGTGCACATTTCTACATGTACATTATACTTCAATGAAATGTTTTTTGTTAAAATTGTGGCTTCCTTAGTCCCATCAATGGAAGGGAGCCAGGAACGTGCATTTCTTAATATCTTCCCAGGCGATTCTAATGATTCAACATGCTGGGGTCACTTTCTGCCCCACCCCCAAGGGCCTGGCAAAATGATGTGTGTTCAACAACTTCTTTTGAGTGAATAAGTGATGGGGTCCTTCAGCAGAGGTAGAGGAGGGAGTGACATAATAAGAGCAATGTCTTAGAGTCTTATTCCATCAGCCCAAGGTCTGAGTTGAAACTGGGGAAGATTGGAGATAGAGAGACAAAGGACTAAGCCTTTTTATAATACAGGTGTGAGATGACAAGAGCTGAAATTAAGCTAGTGACTATGGAAATAGGGAAGAATGGCTGGTTGGAGAGATGTTGCGGGCACATAATAAATTCCAGAGGATACACTGGCAGATGCCAAAAGACAAGGTTTCCCAGAATTAAATCCCCATGCTCATAAACTCTGGTATGTTCCTTATTCCACAGGGTGTATGTGTGTGTTTTCTGTGTGCCTAGAGCTTCACCCCAAAGGATTAAAGCCTAATCTCCTCACAAACAGACATATACCACATAATCACAAAACTGTCTCTGTTAACTGAGAACGGCTGAAGATGTTCTTTTAACTTCCTAAGTTGCACAGTTCTTAGGTAGAGTCCAAGATACAAACCAGTCAATTCTGACATCACTATTCCAAGATGAGCTAAATTGTCTCATTTCATTCAGGAGTTCATAAAGTCAAAAGGAATGGACCTTAATATACTCTTTTCTGAAAAATTGATGTAGACAGGCGCTATGAAGTCTTCCCCACACACCTCATCCCTAACATACAGAATATATCTCATACCATTCTGGGGGCCTCTCCCCAGAAGTGAGGACACTGTGCCAAGACAGGCAGTGGTTTACTGAAGGGAATAGACGTTTGAGAAGAGGATGAGACCACTAGACATATTTCCACTAGTAACCTGAGCCAAATTTTCCAACGAGACCTCCAGAGGAAGGCAGCTGGCTGGGTATTCCCCACCATGCCACCTACAATAACCTTAGTAGGGGTTTTTTTTCCCCATAAATGGATGTGTTCATTGGCTCTAGTTCATGTTTCTTGAAGGAAAATGGTACTGCTCAAGTAATGGAAATGATTCTTTACTCAATTCAAAGAATACAAAGATATAATAGTGGATCAGAATCCAACTTAAGAGAAATAGTTTTCAGAAAGCAAATGGAGTCCAGGCATTCTTGATAAATAATGAGAAGCGGAGCCCACAGAACCATTTCCTGAACTTTGATAAAAAGTAATATTTATCATTACCATCATGTAAATTAAAATGCAGAAATTACTACTCTCTCTTGTCCTTTTACAAACTGTACAGATAATATTTATGGCCCAAATCTGCCAAACGAAATATATTTAATCCTTAAAGATAAAGGCTTATAGGTATAAATGCTTTATAACTTGTGTTTATGCATGAATGTGTGTGTGTGTGTATGATTGTTTGTTTAGCAAACTAGCTGCCTTGAACCAAATACAAATTCTCTGTTCCCCTGACTTTGGACCTTGACATACCACTTGCTTTGGCCAATGGAATATGAGCAGCTATGTTGTGAGTAGATCCCTTAAATGTCTTCGTAGGGCTTAGTTTTTTGTGTTCCAGTCATCTTTCATGAGAAGAATCTGCTTTGAATAAATATCACATCTTCAATGATCCAAAGCCTAGGATCAATGCCCAAGGAGAAATCCTGAACTCAATCTGCAGCCTGAAATCAAGAAACACAAGGATGCAGGGAGCAGAATGGAAAGGGGCTTAAACAGCTATTATTTGTGTCTCAGAGAGATATGAAAAGATATGTGTATATATATATATATATAGCCTGGCTTCTATAGCACATGAACCATGAACTTCCAAATGTTCAAGCTGGATTTAGAAAAGGCAGAGGAACCAGAGATCAAATTGCCAACATCCATTGGATCACAGAAAAATCAAGACAGTTCCAGAAAAACATCTACTTCTGGTTTATTGACTATGCCAAAGCTTTTTACTGTGTAGATCAGAACAAACTGTGGAAAATTCTTAAAGAGATGGGAATACCAGACCACCTGACTTGCCTCCTGAGAAATCTGTATGCAGGTCAAGAAGCAACAGTTAGAACTGGACATGGAACAACAGACTGGTTCCAAATAGGAAAAGGAGTACGTCAAGGCTGTATATTGTCACCCTGCTTATTTAACTTCTATGCAGAGTACATCATGCAAAATTCTGAGCTGTATGAAGCACAAGCTGGAATCAAGATTGCCAGGAGAAATATCAATAACCTCAGATATGCAGATGACACCACCCTTATGGCAGAAAAAGAAGAACTAAAGAGCCTCTTGATGAAAGTGAAAGAGAAGAGTGAAAAAGTTGGCTTAAAACTCAACATTCAGAAAACTAAGATCATTGCATCTGGTCCCATCACTTCATGGCAAATAGATGGGGAAACAATGGAAACAGTGAGAGACTTCATTTTGGGGGGCTCCAAAATCACTGCAGATGGTGACTGCAGCCACGAAATTAAAAGACACTTGCTCCTTGGAAGGAAAGTTATGACTAATCTAGACAGCATATTAAAAAGCAGAGACATTGCTTTGCCAACAAAGGTCCATCTATCAAAGCTATGATTTTTCCAGTAGTCATGGATGTGAGAGTTGGACTATAAAGAAAGCTGAGCGCCAAAGAATTGATGCTTTTAAACTGTGGTGTTGGAGAAAACTCTTGAGAGTCCCTTGGACTGCAAGGAGATCTAACCAGTCAGTTCTAAAGGAAATCAGTCCTGAGTATTCATTGGAACGATTGATGCTGAAGCTGAAACTCCAATACTTTGGCCACCTGATGGGAAGAACTGACTTATTTGAAAAGACCCTGATGCTGGGAAAGATTGAAGGTTGGAGGAGAAGGGGACGACAGAGGATGAGATGGTTTAATGGCATCACCGACTCGACGGACATGGGTTTGAGTAAGCTCTGGGAGTTAGTGATGGACAGGGAAGCCTGGTGTGCTGCATGCAATCCATGGGGTCACAAAGAGTCGGACACAACTGAGTGACTGAACTGAACTGAACTGAACTGATATATATAGAAACCAGCAGAAACAAAAGAACATGCAATAGAGGAGTAGGCTAGTAAAGGAATTTGTGTGGAAAGGGGTTGTACTATCAGGAAGGGAGCGCTAACCTAGCATTGCTTGGCATGATGGTTCACTTTACTTATCAGTCTGACCAGACTATAGTGGCCAATTGCTTGTCCAGACATCAGTCTAAATGCTGCTGTGAAGTTTTTCTAGGTGTGATTAACATTTAAATCAGTAAACACTGACTAAAGAGATTACCCTCCATAACTTGAGTGAGCCCCATCCAACAATCGAAGGCATCGAAAGAAAAGACTGAGGTCTCCAGAAAGAGAGGGGCTTCTGCTTCCAGGCAGCCTTCAGATTCATGACTAAAGCATCAATACATGTCCACTTGCCAGCCTGCTTTGCAGCTGTCAAATTTGGCAGCCCCAACATGAATCAATTCTTTCAAATAAATATATATATAATTACTATAACTTACTTATATAAATGGATAGTTTATATATATATATTTATATATAAATTAATATATATATTGGATATATATATATATCCAATAGGATATACGTATGTGTGTATATATATATGTATTTTCATGTCCATGCTCAGTCGTTTCAGTCATATCCAACTCTTTGTGACCCCATGGACTGCAGCCTACCAGGCTCCTCTCTCCATAGAATTCTCCAGGCACAAATACTGGAGTGGATTTCCATGCCTTCCTCCAGGAGATCTTACCAACCCGGGGATCAAACCCGTGTCTCTTATGTCTCCCACGTTGGCAGGCAGATTCTTTACCACTAGCGCCTTCTGGGAAGCCCATGTATATGTGTGTGTGTACATGTATGTTTATACACACAGTTTGTTCTGTTTCTCTTGAGTTAATATTCCTGGCATTTTATTAACATCAGACTTAAAAAGAGACACCTGAACTCTTGCCATCAGTACCATACTATGTATGAAAATCTGGAAAGTTTATTATGCAGGCTCCAAAGACCCTGATGCTTATCATCAAAACTCAAAAACACCAAATTTAGAAAGGGTCAAAGAAACAGTGCCTGTGGCAACCCTGAACATGACTGCTTCCACGATTCCTCAGAGGTCAGCTTCGCTACCAGGGCAGGTCCAATTTCACAAGCTTTACCTCGTGTGACCAAGAATTAATTTCAAAAATCTCTCCTTCCAGGAAATTTAATTTTTTCTGTGCTTTTTTAACCCACAAGAATGTGGGCTTGTTTATCCTCTAACCTCAAGATTTTCTTTCTTTCTCCCATTTCCCACCTTTAAAAAAGGATACTTGTTTTGAGTACTACCATTTAAAAAAAAAAAAAAAAAGCTATGGACCACTGGTGATGATTTGAGAGTAGCATTTAGATCTCAGTTCTAACTTCAATGACCAATTTTCTGTCCTTAAACCCCCTTTTACCACCAATCATTCTTGTCTGTTCTTCCTTTGGGAAACAGTTCCAGAACCATCATGGGAGACTTTCCTGCTATCATTAGCCCTAGGGCATCTTTTTCCTTCTCAAACCTATGAGAAAGAGTCATTTTCACACTAGGTAGAGTACTCCTTGTATAATTACTTATCTATTCCCACCCCCACCGCCCCCCCGGGTTTATTTATTTATTTATTTTTAATTTTATTTTATTTTTAAACTTTACATAATTGTATTAGTTTTGCCAAATATCAAAATGAATCCGCCACAGGTATACATGTGTTCCCCATCCTGAACCCGCCTCCCTCCTCCCTCCCCATACCATCCCTCTGGGTCGTCCCAGTGCACTAGCCCCAAGCATCCAGTATCGTGCATCGAACCTGGACTGGCATCTCGTTTCATACATGATATTTTACATGTTTCAATGCCATTCTCCCAGATCTTCCCACCCTCTCCCTCTCCCACAGAGTCCATAAGACTGTTCTATACATCAGTGTCTCTTTTCTATTTTTAAACTGGATTGGTTTTTTAATTGGCCAATTATTTTAAACTGTTAATTTTTCACTGGAAAATACAAAAACAACAGAGAAGTAGAACTTATCCAAAACTTTCCCGCTTTTTAAAATGATACCAAATACAAATTAAAAGTTTCCTTCAAGAGATATCTTTGTAAATGATTTCATGTATATGGTTTATTTCCTATAATTCTCACGATTTTGCATGAAGGTTTTATCATATCCTGGACCTTCCAACTCATCTCTATGGTTTTGAGGAAGGAGGCAATGTTATATACACCACTCTGCCCCACTTCATTTTACAGTGACCTAAATATATATTAGTTGCTCAATTAAAAGAAAAGAAGAACACCTCCCTATTGAATGAAAACAATGACTGTTTTTTAGTTCAGACACTTTTCCCTCACTTCAGGTCTAATCTTTCAATATTTGGACTGAGGTTCATGGGCAGATTATTGTAGACAGGCTAGTTGTATTGTTAGTCAAACAATTCTTTCTCATAAACAACAGGTTTCCATTACTGGCCCAACTACATGCCATGTCTTAAGTTCAGGAGATGCCATGAAGATCATCACTTCGGTGTCATGAGGAGCACTATTGGCATATTCTTCATGGAATTCTCAAATGAAATAAAAGCCAAAGTATATGACAGAAAGACATCCATATTCTCGTTTTCCTCCACATCTGAGCAGTTGTATGCTTGGCCTTGGGAACTGTTAGCTGCCTTTCTCCGTTGACAGAGCAGTAACAGCAGTGATCCTCGCCTTCCTAGGAAACTTCTCATCAAGCCCCGGATGCTTGGGATGGATCCAGGAGGCATGTTGAGAAGCTAATGGCACAGGGTAAATGTCAAAGCAAACATAATTTGAAAGATATTAACTGAGACTAATGGAAAGCTTTCCAAGAACTTGAACATGACCGAATCATAAAGCAACCACCAGATGTTTAAAATTACTATTCAGCCTATTCTCCTCCTACCCGCTTCATGAAAGGGAAGTAAAGGATACTGTCTGCAAGTCCGACTGCTGAGGGCTTATACAGGGAAAAATGAGAACTGTCTTTACTATTGGGGCCCAAACATGGCAAGTTAGTGCAAACATGGTGAAGAGATATTAAGATCTTAAACTGAAGGCTGAAAACATAATTTTCTTCCAGACTCAAAGCACAGCTAATTTAGGGAAAAGTAGGTATTGCTTCCCACACTGTGAGATTTGGGGGAGCACTAAGCAAGAACTTGCTATCAAGTATCTCCTTTAGCTTCCTGCCCCAGTTCCAGACATCTTTCTATTAGGCTCTGTATTTCTGAGACTTTGGAGTCCTAAGAATATCTTTGCTCTGATGGTCCCATCATACCACCTCCTCTTTCATAGCTTTCCTCATGGTGTTAAAGGCAGGCATCTGTCACAAGAAGATGGCAAGTTGTGAGGAGAAAGGAGAGGAAAGAGGGAGATACAGCTAGTAGGGGTGGGCAATATAAGACCTTTAGAATGGAACTGAGAAGCGACTCAGGTACTAGGCTTTCCTGGGTTGTCAGCTTCACTCTCAAGATATTATTCGAGAAATTATAACAAAGGCTTACAAGATTGCAATTACTTGAGGGCATGAACAAGGTCTTATTTCTTATTCATGTTTCTCCTCAATCAAGGTGTGTGGAGGAATGAGTACTGTTAGTTGCAATGTGATTTTGAATACTAGGGAGAGAAATTTCAGCAAAATTTGGCTTTTGCAAACTTATGGTTACCAAAAGGGAAAGGGATGTGTGGAGGGATAAATTAGAAGTATGGGATTAACATATACAAAATAGTATACATAACATCAACAAAGACTTACTTTATAACATAAGGAACTGTATTAAATATCTTGTAATAACTTATAATTGGAAAATAACCTGAAAAAATATATGTGCACATTACTGATCCACTCTGCTGTACTCCTGAAACTAATGTGCTATTGTAAATCAGCTATGCTTCAATAAGTAACTTCAGTTTTGGTATTCCCACCCCAAATCTAGCCTTGCGCAATGACTTTGACTTTGAGAAGCCCCGCTAGAATCATTCTCTTCTTTACCCAGCTCTTCCTGGCTGCATTATCTGCTAACTGCATAGAGAACTCTATCTCTTTGCTTCACTAGATGTGAATTCTTTGAGGGCAAGGGCGCCTCAGACTGGCCTTTTAGATGCCCCGTGCCCGATGCACAGTGGACTTTCAATAACTGTTTGTAGACAATGTGGCCCGCACCCACACTCCAAGAATTCTTGAGTCTATACCAACAACTTCATGATTGGCCTCCCATGGTGGTGAGAGTTACATGCTTTTCAGAATCTTCTGGGTTTTTTTTTAATTTTATTTTATTATTTTGGTTGCACTGGATCTTCACCGCAGCTCACGGGTTCTTCCTTGTGGTATGTGGGCTTAGTTGCCCCATGACATGTGGGATCTTATTTCCCCAGCCAGGGATTGAACCCAAGTCTCCTGCTTTGAAAGGTGGATTCTTAATCACTGGAGCACCAGGGAAATCTCAGAAATCTCCTGTTTATACCAACAGTTGTGTGACAAGCTCCAGGTTGACATAGCTATGGTCTTCATAATGAAAAAAGCTTCTGTTCTGCAGAACCTCACAAAACCCCAAGGCTTTTGTTATTTAGTTCCAGAAATAGCTGCAGTTGTGGTATAAAGTGCTGGAGAATCCAAGGACCACTTCTGTTCACGACCTTAGTGGCCGTACATACAGCTTCCACCTCCTCTCTCTCCAGCAATACAGCCTACTTGGCTCCTTCAAGAAAATCCTGTGTTGTTTTTTTTTTTTCAAATACAGTTGGAGGTGAGGATAAGTGAGGAAATATAGGACCCCTAACATGAAATCTTGGATTCCTATCCAAAATATCACTTCCAGTTGTCCAAATATACCATAGCTATCAGGTTGCAGATAACAATTTCTGGTTTCATATATGGTCACTGGTTAATGCAGAGCCAGATACTAAACAAGTCAGTACTTCTGACTACTTTACCAAATTGATATTCCCTCTGGAAGCAAAAATTAATATGGCAAATTAAGAAGAGCATGACTTTGTAGCCATGTGAGTTTCATTTTACCTCTAGTTCTTTTATGTACTAGTTGTGTGGTCTGGGACAAATTTGACCATTTCTCAATCTCAGTTTCCTCATCTGTAAAATATGAACAACAAAATTATCTACTTAATCTGAGCAGATTAGAGATGGAAGTATCTCACACTTATTAAATAATAATCACTGCTGCTGCTGCTGCTAAGTCACTTCAGTTGTGTTCGACTCTGTGCGACCCCATGGATGGCAGCCCATGAGGCTCCCCCATCCCTGGGATTCTCCAGGCAAGAACAACACTGGAGTGGGTTGCCATTTCCTTCTCCAAATAATCATAATACGTCATTTAATCTAACATATTGTTCTTTGTGAGATGCACCTTTGTTTTACATACCCAAAAGAAAGAAAAAAATGCTGCCAGTTAAACAATGTCAAATTGTTTTCTTATCACTTCTAACTCCTATCTCATACTCATGGAAGAGTGCTTTTAGACTAATCTGGTTTTTTTTTTTTCTATCATAAAAATGAGTGTGTACCTATGAAAAGAAAACTACATGCAAAATGAAATGTTAAGGTATCCTTGAAAATTATTTGCACCAGTTCTTGGATAACCCCCAGTTTTCAAAGATGATAAATTATGAAAATAATGTATTTTATAATTAATGCAATAAAGAGCTGTTTCATAGCTACACAATAGGGCATAGTGTTGCTTTGCAATTCCCAGCTCCGCTACTAACCATAGTGCCTTTGGCAAAGCATCGACACTTTCAAGGCCCAGGATTGTTGCAGGATTGTATAAAATGATATTTATGCCAAACTTAGCCCCACATCTGGCACAGAGTAGAATTTAATAAGTTTTCCTTCCTGCCAATGGCAAACAATGAATCGAGTCAGAAAGGGTAACAACAAAACGTATAACAATTGCTATCTGTATGAGCAATTTCACCTTCATTATCTCATTTAATACCCCCAACAGTCCTGCAAAGTATCCAGCCAAGAACACATCATACCCCTTTTCCAGATGAGTAAGTAGAGGCTCAGAGAGATTAGGTCATTTGTCAAAAGTCACATAGCTAATTAGAAACTGAGCAAGGACTCAAACTCTTGTCCTCTAACCACCTATTTCAGGATTTTTCTGTAATACTTGGCTACCTTTTTTATTAGTAATATTTTTATTTTTTGCTTCACTGGCTCTTCATTGCAGCAGGCGGTTTTCTCTCTAGTTGTGGCATGAGGGCTTAGTTGCTCTGAGGCATGTGGAATCTTAGTTTCCCAACCACGGATCAAACCCTTGTCCCCTGCATTGGACGGCAGATTCTTAACCACTGGACCTCCAGGGAAGTCCCCTTGACTACCTTTGTATTTACACAAAAGGTTTTCACATCCTTAAGAATAAAAACATCTCTCTGACTTTTGAACCTTTGAAGTGTCTGTAGAATAAAGAGTCTGGCCAATTTGAATTCAAATCCCTATTTTACCCCCATTTTACAGATGAGAGAACTGAAGCACAAGAGCTCAAAGGAACTTATCTGAGCTCACAAGGCCAACAAATAATTAATCTAGATTGTGAAGTGCTTGACTCTGTACTCTATGCCATTCGGCATCACTGCCTTTCCCACCTAAGAGAAAAATCATACCTATTTTTCAGAGTGGCCAGAATTTAAAGTCATGTAGGTAAAGCACATAGTTCAGTGGCCAGCATATAATGGGGACCCAGTAAATAGCAACTATTGTCACTGTAGTTAATAACAATAGTAATAGATATTATCAGCCCTGATGCTGCTTCCTATGGGCCACAGATGTCCACCCAGTCCCGTTCCTGGCCAGTCCTGCAGGGGAACAGTAGGCCCACACATCCTCATGTGGAGCAAGGTTCCCAATTTTGGTACCAGAGGCCAGTTTTGTGGAAGACAATTTTGCCATGGACCATGGGTGATTCTTATAAGGAGTGCAAAACCTAGATCCCTCCCACATGCAGTGCATAGTAGGTTCATGCTCCAATGAGAATCTAATGCCACCTCTGATCTGACAGGAGGCGGATCTCAGGCAGTAATACAAGAGATGGGGAGCGGCTGTAAATTCAAATGAGATTTTGCTCCACTCACTTCCTTGCCCACCGCCCCCACTGTTCTAATAGAAGGGGACTGGTACTTGTCTGTGGTCCAAGGGTTTGGGAATCCCTGACACAGAGGACTACACTTCTTGGGCTTTCCCAAGTTGTCTTATCTCTTCTCTGGCTATAGGCATAGACTGAAAGTTACATATAGAAGAACAGTCAAAAGATGTCTTTAGCATTCAATAACTATTGATGAATTTTGCATTTCCATCAAGAATTAATTTTTATCATCAGCAAAAGTCTCCTGCTGAGAGCAGAGTTGTAGTATTACTCACAGTAAAGTACACTGGTGAATTCAGCTTTCCTGCAGGAAACGCAAGACTTGTGACAAAGTTCTTGTGAAATCCAAACAAGGTTTCTCGATCATGACTGCGTTGGCTTGTAACCAAGGGAAGACCCATCAGCTCAACAATCTTTAGAACCGACATGTAAACAGAAGGGCAATCTGCAAATTTGCTAATGGTTCCTCTTTGCCTTGACCTAAATCTAGATTCTAAGAAAACAAAAACAAAAGTGAAAACCTATCTACCTGAGATTTCAAAGTAGCAAATTGTCCCCATTCCCTCATACAGAATAAGTTTTTACTGGGTAAATTATCACTCAAAATATTCATGTGCAGGTACAAATTAAAATGAGTTTTAAATTAAAATGTTTTAGAACAGCTGTGATGTTTTCTCTCTTTACTTGCGGGATCTACAGAAGCATTCTAAGAGTCTGAAATTTGATCTAAAATGTTCTGGGTACATGTAGAAGTAGCTTTTCCTGGAAGAAATCTTAAATCTTTCAGCACTTTTTTGAATGAGATCTGTAGCCCCCAAACCATTGAGAATTAGTGATATACAAGGAAACTTGACACTGAAAAACTATTCACAATTGGTTGTTAAAAAATAACAACAAAAAGTTAGACTATTTTTGTGTGGCATGCTGCTTTTGTTCAAACTAAATTGTTCTTAAAGGAAAATATTAGATATCTATTAAAATATTAGCATATCTGGATATCAGGTTTATAAGTGATTTTTTCTAATTTTATTCTTGTGCTTTTGTATGTTTGCATTTTTTTTAAGTGAACATGAGTTAGTTTTGAATCTGGAAGGGGCTGATAAACGCTATTTTCCAACAAATTTCAAAAAGCAGTTATAAACCTTGGTCGGAATCATTACTTCCCAAGTTCTTTGCAAATCTGTCTCTGTTGGTATTGTGTGACCTCGGTAATAAGAATCTATATCCCAGTCCATGGACTCGTCAGAGGGTCATTTCTGGGTTGCAAAACCCTGATGAATAAATGTAAGACCCAGTTCAACTTTGAATGGAGAAGGGCATTATTTAATAAAGAGGACAAGCAACTTTGAAAAGAAGAGGAAGGAAATAGAAGAAAAGCTGTGCAACCCAGAGAGAGTTAAGCTACTTGTTAAGTCTATGAGCAAGCACTGCATTTCCGAAAGACAGCAGCCACTTTCAGGACGGTTCACACTGCCGTTAAGAAAATCAGGTTTACAACAAATGCATTATTAATGTTTTGTTTTGGTGGCAGAACTAAGGAACCCATTCAAATGCTAGAAGGCAAATACATTCCTCAAGGATACTCTGGGAAACTGTGCAGAGCTTGGCTAACCATGATCCTGTCGATGTGCAGGGTTTGGAAAGTGGGAGTCTTGGGGGACTGGGGATGCAAGATTGTCAGATGGAGCTTTTAAAAGTCAGGATGCCTCGTTACTTTATCAGCCTTACAATTCTTTTTCTTAGTAAAAGTATGCCCCAAGAGTTCTTTGTTGTTTAGATGAAATTCAAATTTAGCTAGGCATCCTGTATTTTATCTGGCAAACCTAATCCACATAGAACAAGGGAGCAGCAATCTATGAGCGTATTTTCGCACCTAAGAGGGACGATGGACATATGAAAGAAAGAATGGGTAGTGGTAGTGGAATTGTGGGGCTGATGCATTCTTTAAGGAGCCAGAAAGTCTTCTAGAAATCAGGTGAAGCGCTGGACTGTATAGAAACTCTTGCTCCCATGGAAGAAAATTAGATCTTTCTAATGCTGTTCTTCTGGTGGTTAAACCAATATTACCCCAAAAGCAGAAGGTAGAGAAACCCAGGAAAGTCCCAGGGTACGTGGTGTGCAAGCAGACAGCAAAGAGAACGTGCTAAATGGCAAAGGGTAAACCTCAGAAGTATTGAAATCGGGGCTCGAAGGGAGCGTTGGTTGGTTTTGCTTAGCTTTTCTTACAGCCAAGATTTCAGCACTTCATCCGAATAGCTTGCACCTTGGAAAATTGTTTTCCAGGAAAAAAAAACACATTGAAAAATAAATAATGCTTTCAAAAAGCATAAGAGAACAGAGACACATGTTGATGCCTGGATCTATGTGACACCGAATGAATAAAAAGTGAGGAAATACCATCCTCCAGATGTTTCATCTCAGTAATAACAAAGAACACTTGCTTTGCACACAGACGTGCGGCACATTAAGGCAGTCTCAATATCCTTTTCAAGGATATTGAAAAGCTTTGATTGAGAAATCAGAAAAATGTCCTTTTACATAGACTACAAATAACCACCGAAATATATTTTCATCCATTTATTTTTAGCTTATCTTAAAAACAGAACTAGCAGTGAAATAACTAGCTCTGTGTTTCGCTAGACAAAAACACTGAAATGACTTCTTAATGTTTCTGCTTTGCATCCAGTACATCCCCTGCCTTTGTTCTCTGAACATCTGATTGAGGAAGTCTTGAGCTTCCCAGAAACAAAAGGTTTGAACCCCACTGACACCAGCTTGTCCCCTCACCCCCACCCTCCCTAGTGAGTGCCCTGTACTAGAAAGTTGGAGTCTGATGGAATGTAACAGCTAAAGTTTGATGCAGGAAGCAGACCGCTGTATGCGATTCAAAACAAAGAGTCTATTAAAGGGATTAGACCAGACATGATTGTGGGAGCTGGTGAAGAATTCTCTGGGAGACTTCTACTTCCAGTAGTGGCCCTGAAGTTGCTGTAGGTCAGCACAGACAGCAATAGGCTGGACATGAAGCAAGGAGACAAATATGGCCTGGAAGCCATATTTGCTTCACACAGCCTCCAAACCTGGCAACACAGATAAGCTACAGAAGCAGCAGACACCCTGAGCCACAAAGCTCAAACACAAAGCTCAGGACTCAAAGAACCTGAAGGAAGAGGAGACCCACTGCGAACTAGAAATGCTGCAGACCCAACCACTGTCCCACACCACCAAGATCAACCAGCAGATCAGCAGTGTCGTGTATGACCCTACGCCCACCCTCTGAACATGATGGCTGATGCTTCACTTCCACTTTCCAAATCTCCTGCAAATGACTCTTGTGTCCAACTCCACTCTAGGGCGAACAGCTTCTAACTGCATAAAAGCTCCCCAGGAATGATTTCCTGTTCTGCCACTATCTAACTGGGTGAATTTATTGGGCAGAGTATACCATCTCCCTAAACCTCTGTTTCTTCACCTGTAAGGATAACATTTATTACATCATTCAAAAAGCAAACATGCCAAGAGCCCATGTATACAAGTAAATGCAAGTTCCTCTTCTCAGTCTGCTATTTTCTCGTTGCTCACATTCTCTTCATTGAAATGCTGCTTGGACTTAAACTGGTGGTGAAAAAGAATCTAGCACAGAGAAAGAGCTCAATCTATGTTACTTACCCTGTGACGAGTTCATTTTTAGAGTAACCTGAGCCTCGGTGCCTCTGATGAGTCGGCCTTCCTTTGAGTTCCCTACGCATGAACTTGGAGATCTACCATTAGGGAAAGCCAGCTCATCAGTGGATTCCTAATAGCACTGACAGTCCATTCTCGGCTTTTTAAAGGAGTGCCCACCTCTGCTTTTGTACTACGAGCAACCTAGAAAGCCTTGGCTCTCTTCTTTTAGAGTCACAGAAAAGAATCTGCTAGGGAAAAGAGAAAGAGAGTGAAATCTTCCAGGCAGAAAGGTTTGGGTGTGAAAAGAAGGTACCCACTTTCCAAAAGGCTGCTGTGGTGTTGTTATTGACACTGCCACAGTCACTGTCACGGTGGATAGTTAATAGAAAACAAAACAGTCTCCAGCCAGGGCTGGGAGAGCTCAGAGTAGAACTTCAGGGAGAGCATAACAAACACCACACTCCTACCATGGGCCTCACTGGAAGCCGTGTTAGTACCAGAATTTCCAACTGGGAACGACCACGTCTGCCTCCTTTCTGCTTTTTCTACAACTGCTGGTGGCAAGGTGTTGGTTGGAGGCTGTAGGTGACTTCTCTACAGTGGTTTGCAATATTTGGTAACTCAAAGCTTAGCTATCTGCTCTGCATGGAACAGCTGTGATTAATAATCTGTAGTCAAAGTAGGTCCCCAACTAGGCAGTACTGGGAACACAGAAGGGCTTTCTGAATAACAAGTCTGATGCTATCCTGATGCTCAGATGAACTTCAACATAAGCAGTCATACACAAGTCTGGACTATCAGGGACTGATTGTTGAGAAACACCATGTTTAAAAATATGTCTCTGTCACTTACCAGCTACAATACCCCTCTAACTTCATTTAACTGGTTACAAAAAGAAAGGTCTGGTCTTGCTCTTAACAGTCTCTGATTTTATCATTTGAGTAGTCACATTCAAATTACCCCCTCCTTCCCTCTCACATGTTGTCACCTCCACAAAGGAGCACTAGTTTCTGATCTATAGTCATATCTACAAATTCAGATCTCTATGGGAGATAATTATACTCTGGAAATGATACAACATTTAGATGTCAAAAAAAGTCATCATTCTTCGAAATAGGTGGCTGCTAACTTTCTTAAGAACTCATTTTTACAAACTCAAGTTAAAACAAATGAACACATGTTCCTCTTTTTGCTTCCTCTTTTGAGCAATTTTATGATTGAAAAAAAGACACTTTACCACAATGGAAAATACCTCATTTTTCCATTAAAATGTACACTTTTTAAAAAACAGCTATCAATCCACTTCCTTGTCCATTGGGTTAAAAGGAGCTGCTCCTAAGAAACCAAGCAAGGTTTCAACAAGAAGGTGGTAAAGGAGATGCTTGGCAAGCGTGTTCACCATCCAACACTCAGATGACCATGGCAATGTCAACAGTAGCACAAACGCAGTCAGCTGGAAAGTGAGAACAAATCATGTTATCCACTGACAATGCGGTCTCCTCTGTGCCGAATAAGGCCAGGACAATTTCCCCACAACTGGAGGCACTGATCCATTCAGGCCATTTCATAACCGGTGGGGTGTTCTTGGTTCATAAACTCCAGATGGAGTGTTGTTTATTATCGCATCTCCAGTGCTATCAAGGTATCAATGTATCTGGATATGAATAACCTATCCTTTCATGGTAAGCTAGAATTTTAATGACGCAATCATAAATATGATCTTTATCTGGCAGTACATGACTTGTTTTTAATTCTGCCAAGAGGGAGAAACTGAGAAGTCCACAATCTCGTTAAGAAACAAAGATGAGGGCACAGTCCTAATGGAAGAGTGATGGATGAATCAAAAGACAGTTCAGTCAGTGCTCAGCTGACACTAGATGGAAAAGATGAAACTGGGATGACTGGTGAGGTGAAGGACCGATGGTTGGTTGAACTTCAAACTTTTTGTATTACCCCATCAGTTTCCATCTCTCTAGTGGAATACAGACGTCTGCGTGTATCTATTCCAAAGACAAAGAATTCAATCAAATATATTGATGTTGAACATAATCCAGACAAGTAGTCTGAAAAATTGATTTTAAATACTTTGCTCTTCAATGTGATTTTTTTTCTTTTTAGTTAGGAGTCATAATATCATCAGAGGAAGCATGAGGAAGCTATGGATAGTTCAGGATTTGGCTCCAAACACTAATTTTCACTCTTACAAGTTAAGATTGTATTATTGACAATAGAATTCTCCCTTTACTTATCTTTCTAGAAGGTTTGTACATCTTCACAGAGACTGTAGCTAATTGCACCCCTACAGTTAGTTCAGGGTTTGAACATGTTCTCCATGTATGGTGTGTTATTCATAGACGACAGATGGGTTTTTCCTGTTCTTAGTGGTTTATCTTTGAAAAGTATGCTCAGTCATTCAGTTGTGTCTGACTCTCTGCAGTCCCACGGACTATAGTCCTCCAGTCTCCTCTGTCCATGGAATTTTCCAAGCAAGAATCCTGGAGAAGGTTGCCATTTCCTACTCCAGGGGATCTTCCTGATCCAGGGATCAAAACTGCAACTGGTGCATCTCCTTTATTGGCAGATGGATTCTTTACCACTAGCAGCACCTGGCAAGCCCCAAAAGTATGTGTGCTTGTGCTCAGTCATGTCCAACTCTTTGTGACCCATGGACTGTAACCCACCAGGCTCTTCTGTCCGTGGAATTTCCCAGGCAAGAGTACTGGAGTGGGTTGACATTTCCTACTCCAGGGGATCTTCCTGACCTAAAGACTGAACCAGCATCTCCTGAATTGGCAAGCAGATTCTTAACCACTGCACCACTTGGGAAGCCCAAAAAGTATATGGTGGATAAAATACAGTAATCTCTTAATGGTCTGTTCTAAATGGACAAAAAAAGATGTTCATGAGGTTCAGGTAATTTAAATTAAGAGGTATCAGAAAATATTACCAATATCTTCCAATTCTCTCCTTCCCTCCTTCTCTCTCTCTCTCCCTCTCTCTCTCTCTCTCTCTCTCACACACACACACGCACACACACTATAAAGGTCTAGGCAGTGGCAGTGTTTCACAGGAAAAATTAATTAAATCCCATTGACTTCTCTTGGGGAATATGCTAGCAATAACGTCTACCTAAGACGATAAACACTTAAGATGAAGAAAAGAAGCAAACAGTTGGGATAATTTTTATACTGGATTATAATTTAAATCCTAAGTAACTGGATTTGGCTGAAATTCTTTCTTTTTTGGTGTGTTTTTTTTTTTTTTTTCAAATAAACTTTATACAAAAATAGAAATACAGTAGAATCTTGTTATTGCAAAAATTTGGCACAGCTACCACTGAAATCACATCGCTTGAAACATAACAACCACATACAGTAAAAATAAAATTCCTCTCAGTGTGCCCATAAAGAGGGTGTTAGCCCTGCTGCTCAGACTCCACACTATAAAAGGGTTCCAGCATATTTTGTGAACCCACATTAAACCTGGTAATTCTTATCTTGCCATTAGTGTTGTGTGTTAAAACCCATGTCCAAGTAAATTGCTGTGTGGTATATGAAATGTATTAAAAGTACATGAGGTAAAGTTGTTTTTATTACATTATACTTTAACGTCGGATCATTAGTGTACCATTTTCTCATCCCTATTATGGTGATTATTTTACTCTTTATTCTTCAATAGGTTTGCCCTTGATTGCGAAGGGGGCAGGGGTAAGCAAAGGTGTGCCGGCAGTTTTTTGCGATCTATCAAAGGAGTGATAGAAAAAAATAAGGTTGAAATTTATTCAGCCTCTACACACTGTACCTACTGGGGCCAAGACTTGTCAATGCCACCCGGTTGCTGGCTTTGTGCCTCATCCATTGCAGTACTCACAATCCAATAACAAGGCTCCAGCCACGGATGTACCAGCGTCCCCTGTGGATCGTTAGGCTAACAGGCGACGCAGCTGAGCCAGACTTCTCTGCGGCTCGGGGTGGTCGGAGTTTCCAAGGAGAGAGGGCGTTCACTGCTCGCCCCTGGTTATATGGCTCCACAGCCCCTCAATGTCTCCTGGCAGGAGCCGAATTCCTTCCACTGAGCACCGTATCAGTTCACCTCCGCCAGGCGCAAAGGCATATATCTGAGAACGTGTTAGGAACCCGCAGATTTTCCAAGCCTGTGTTTAAAGCATTTGTGAACGTAACAAGTGGGATGGCTTACATTTTTCCTTTCAGGTGTGTGCCCGGTCTAAGGTGATGGGCAGGGCCGCCCCAGGAGCCAGAGGCGAGTGGGGATCAGACACTCATCGGTCCCCCTGGAGGCCTGTTGGCTGAGGCTTCTGAAATGGCAACGTGTCTCCTCCTTGGTGTTAGTGCCCTGGTGAGCTGACTTCCAAGAACTGTTACAGTTAGAAGTGGAAGAGCAACACAGTTGAGGATGAGGAGAGGAAAGAGGAGAAAAGAAGTCATTTCCACTTCATGTAACTAGGGTTTAAAGGAAGTTTAAGTCAGATGCTTCCAAGACCAGATGCCAGACAGAAAGTAGGCCCTTTTGGAAGCTAATGGAATCCAAACAGTGGGCTTCTTCAAGGGAAAAGTTAGGTCTTTCATAGGTCCTACATGGGATCAAGAGAGTCAAACAATTCAGTGGAAAAATAAAGCTAATTTGCTGGAGTCAGTGCTCTGAAGAGATGAACAAAAGGTATGGCTGTTGGAACATTTTTTAACAGCTTAGGATGATGCCACTGGCCTATAAAGCGTCTTTAGAGGAAAGAGGATCCTGCCAGAGGTGACTGGATCAAGTCCAGGAATCACAAGACCAAGAGGACACTGGGACATAACCATATATAAAACCCACAGAGCACGTGCTGATGCCTTTCTTGGGAGTGAACTAGAAAACCTCATTTCCCTTATTGAAAATAGCCTTTTCAAGTTTTATTTCTCCAAAATGAAATCTTACTTCCTTCCAATCTGCTCCTCTCCTCAGATCAGCAAAACTTGACCTAGCATTGAAGAACACCAGAACAATTTTTCCAGGAACAACAACAACAAAAAAAAAGATTTAAATAAAAGATAGTTCTTTCAAATTCAGCGTGGATAATCCTACATCATTCATTTATTCATTTGGCAATTAATCACTACATGCCAAGCAATGAACTCAGTGCAGGACTTGGGTGCCATCAATGGGCCTTCTCTTTTGCTATTTGAGACCTTCATATTAAATCAGGTCTGTGTCATTTCTCTGTATACTTTGTTTTCAAGAACATTATTCTTTGTGATTACAAAAAAGTATATACGTTCTGTGTAAGTCAAAAGTCATAGAGATATATAAAGAAAAAGCCAATCCCATCTCCCTAAGGTAATTCAGGTTAATAATTGATGTACAATAATTTGGTGTATATCCTTCTATTCTTTTCTGTATGCTTATATAAGCATATATTCATATATAGAGAAGCTATATTTAGGGCAATGAGTTAATTCCATAAACATTACTCTGTAGGTTGGTTTTTTGCTTTTTAGCTTTTTCCCGTAACAGAACGTTATGAACCCATTGAAAATACTGGCTTCTCAAACTTGGTAAAAACTAATTGAATGTCAGAAAGCTTTAAATTCTTCATAGTTGCTTATAGATGGATAGAAACATACTACAATAAGGTGAGGTGACACCAGTAATTCTCTTCCTTCAAAATACTTCTTCTGGCTCCCAGAGCTCTTCATAAGTACACACATTCCTGAAGATTGTTGAAAAAATTGCTAATGGCCTCTTGAAATTGGGATCATAGTAAACCATCACCATTATTCACAGGCATCAAACTGGAAAAACTCAAGCCTTGAAATGACACGGGAAAGATTTGTGAGTACTGACGGTGAACAGAACTGGCCAGTGAGGATACGAGATGATGCGGGTGCCAGCAGCTGAAAGAGAGAGGTAAAGGAGAAAGGATGTTAAAACTTCTAGAAGGCATCCCTTTCTATTAACTTATTCCATTTTTTTAAGTAGGCATTATTTTATTTTTTGAAAACAAGTAACTTTGAATCGGGGCTGTCTTTTAGGTTACAATATTACATAAATCTTAATTTGCCTAAATCCAGTCATTGTATTGTGGTTATTGAGAAAAGCTTTGTTCTTAGGAAATATATGTTGAATTATATGTTTAGGGAGAGGGCAGTGTAATTGCAACTTACTCTCCAATGGTTCTGAAAGAAAAGGAAGGGAGGAAGGGAAGAGGGAAGGAGAAAAAAAAATAAAGAGAAGGGTTTCTACAATGTAGACTTATTTTTTATTTGCTTCAATGCTTGATCTAAATTAAGTACCTTCATTATCACCATCAGAGGAAATATTAATATTTACCAGTAATTTTGCTGACCATGTTCATTCTTTCTTCCTGATATTCCAGGAATTCTTCTTCTAACATTTCTTGTCCATTTAAAGACATTCGTTAAGCCATCCTTTTCAAATTCTTAGTTTGTTTTTGTCTAAGAATGCCTTGATTTCGCTTTGATTTCTGAAGGATACTTTCACTGGATATTGGATTCTGGGTTGACAGTTCTTTTCTTTCAGCACTTGAAAAATGTTGTTCACTTCCTTCTAATCTCTGTAATTTCTGGTGAGATATTTGGTGCAATTCTAATTGTGTGTGTGTGTGTGTGTGTGCGTGCTTTTTTCCTCCATTGGTAGGGTATTATTTCTATCTTGCTACTTGCAAGATTTATTTTTTTGTCTTTAGTTTTCAAGTTTGACTGTGATATATTTTGATATGGATGTCTTTGGATTTATCATCTTTAGTATTCATTCAGCTTCTTGAATTCGTAGGTTTATACAGTAATACCTTTTGTTAAATTAGAGATGTTTCTAACCATTATTTCTTTGAGAATTTTTTAAACCTCTCTTTCTTTCTTCTCTTCTGCCAGGTCTCTGATGATACAAATGTGAAATCTTTTGTTGTTCTCCTAGGTCTCTGAGGCTCTATTCCCTTTTTTCCGTTATTCTTTTCTCTTTTTGTTCCAGTTGGGCTTATTTCTATTGTGCTTTCTTCCAGTTAGTGTATTCTTTTCTCTACCCCTTTCATGATGCTCTTTAGCTCCTCCATTGAGTTTTTATTATTTTTATTATTTTGGTTAGTGTATTTTCAGTTCTAAAATTTCCATTTAGTTCTTAAATTTTAAAAATGTTAATGAGACTTCTTATTTTTGTCAATGATTTCTATTTTTATTTGTAATTTTTGTAAATTTTGTAATGTTTGTAATTGCTCATTGAAGCATTTTTATGAAAGTTGCTTTAAAATCCTTGTCAGATCATTCTAATATCACCATTAGCTTGGTGTTGGCATCTATTGATTCTCTTTTTCCTTTTAGCTTTGAGTATTCAGTTTAAGATCTTTCTCATTCTTAGTATAATGAGTGATTTTTGTTCAAAACAGAGAGTTTGGGTATTCTTTTATGAGGCTTGTTCTTATTTAAACCTATTTTGGCTAACATCTTATGATACAGTTCTGGCAGGAAAAGAGTGACACCAGTTTTATTACCACCAAGCAAAAGTAGATCTCCAAGTTCCCACTCAAGAAGCTTTGACATACTGGGGGAAGGTTGGGGGAGAAAGCCTCTTGCTACTGCTGAACAAAGGTAGGAGTTACTCCTGCCCACAGATACCAGAAGGAGGTGACCATATGTTGTGATGGAAGTCCTGACTCACCAGGCCTCCTCTGATACTACCCAATCAGCTAGTGTAAGTAGAAATCTAGACTCTCCCAAGTGGTATCTACTGACACCTCAGGTGGGGAGTTTGGGGGATTGGAAAGAGTCTCATTATCACCCTGTAGGGATGAGAGTCCTAGATCCATACTCAGATTTCTCTAGCAACACGCTGGTGTAGATGGGTTGTGGTACCTCATTATAGCTTCTGAAGGGTAGAAATCTAGGTTTTCCATTTAGCCCTTGCAGGTGTGGGTGGAGTTGGAGTCACACTTATTTTCTGTGGTCACTTGGAGTAGAGCAATTATTATCAAAGTTTCCTGTCTTTCTGGACTGCTTCTTTCCTGGTCCTTTGACTAGAGAGACTAGGCTTTTGGGTGGTGCATTTCTGTATGCTCCTATTATCATTTCCAGGTTGCTGGCTTTATTTGTTTCAAGTTTGAGATATATGAAGGGGGAAAAAAAAAAGAACACGAGAATTCATCACTGCACCATTCCTTGAGTTCCAAGGTCCCTAGACATCTGCCTTCTGCTCTTCACCTTCAGAGTTTTCTTATGCTTGTGTTTTCCTGGTGGCTTCCCTGGTGGCTCAGTTGGTAAAGAATCTACCTGCAATGCAGGAGACCCAGGTCCGATTCCTGGATCAGGAGGATCCCTGGAGAAGGAAATGGCAACCCACACTAGTATTATTGCCTGGAGAATTCCAGGGACAGAGGAGCCCCGAGGGCTACAGTCCATGTCGTAAAGAGTCAGACACAACTGAGAGACTGATGCTTTCACAACACTTTCTTGTTTGTGTTATGTATACATTGTTCAGAGTTTTTAATTGTACTTAACAGGAGGAATAAGGAAAAGTATATTTATTCCATTTTCTCTCAAACAGAAATTCATATTAGGTGGAGGGATTTTCTAAAATATTAATATTAAGTAAATAAGATTTATCCATAGTGGAAAAACCACTTAAATTCTGAGTGTTTTAAGCTATGTCTAAATGATATCAAGGGCTTCCTTGGTGGCTCAGATGGTAAAGAATCTGCCTGCAATGTGGGAGACCTGGGTTTGATCCCTGAGTTGGGAGGATCCTCTGGAGGAGGGCATGGCAACCCACTCCAGTATTCCTGCCTGGAGAATCCCATGGACAGAGAAGGCTGGCAGACTATAGTCCATGGGGTCGCAAAGAGTAAGACATGACTGAGCAACTAAGCAGACAGATAAATGATCTCAAAATAAGCAGTCAGTTCTAAAAGTTTAGCTTATCATACTTAATAATATAAAGAAATATTCACAACATATTCTTGTGTGAAAAAGTAGGTTACAAGATAGAATGTGAATCACGATTCCAAGGACACAAATGTTGATACTTACGCATATACATTCATAAAGATAAACAGATATATTAGTAGATGAACAGATAGATGGATAGGTAAGTAGATAGATGGGAGAAGTGTACCTAAAGAGTTTAATGAGTGAGTAGGCTTTGAGAGTTATGGATTTTTTTTAAATTTTCATCTTTCTACATTTTTAAAACCATGTAAATTAATAAGTATTATTTTTGAAATCAAATTATATTTTTTATATCCATAATTCAAATACTTTATCTACATAATCCTTAGGTTGCATTATCAGCTAGCTAAAAAAAGTTTCAGCATCCATAGAGAAGCATTTATTTATGATATTCTTAGAGCTCGTCTTGTATTACACATCTTTGTGAATTTAAAATAGCAAACATGGTTTGACACAAAATTTAAATACAAAGATCAACTACTTTCCTGTTTTCAATGATAACCAAATAAGAGAATCCATTTTAAAAATCTGATTCGCAGTATCAACTAAAGGTATGAAATACTTAGCAACAAATGTAACAAGAAATGTGTGAGACTTAAAGAAAACCATAAAATTTACTAAAGTGAGCACAAAAGACCTAAATTAATGAAGTACATATCATGTTGCTATTGATGCAACCTCAGTGGGTTAAAGATGCCTACTTTCTCCATACTAGTCAATAAATTCTATATAATTCTCATTATAAAATCTCTAGAATTTTTGGTGGAGATGTAGCTCTTATGTTAATTCTATTTTTGTCTAAAAAAAAAGGTTTAATGAATATAGGCAACACCATTTTTTTTACAAAGAGTTATGAGGGACTGCTTAGTTTACCATCAATCAAAAGGTACCCTAAAGATACTATAAAACTGATTTAACTAATCATCTTAAAATATGCAAATAATTGAGTAAGACAAACATTCTAGAAGACAAAAATATAGTAATTTAATATATTATAAAAATTAAGTCAGGGGAAAAATGTAGATTAGTAAGTATTGGGATGATCTAAGAAAAACAGACTCTTTCACCCTGCCCACTTTAGACTTATAAGTAGGCTCCATGAATGTAAGCACTAAACAAATACAAATTTTATTATTTTACAAGAAAATATCAAGATAATTTTATGTTCTTGGGTTAAGAAAGGCTTTTTTAAGATTGCCTAAAACTCAGTAGTTATAAAGGCAATAATTGGGTTTAACTTCATAAATATTTAAAATTTCTATATGTTGAAAAACTCCAAAGGAAAGCTGAAAAAAATTTTAAAAAGAAAGAAAAAAGGAACTAGGAGGAAGTATTTTAATACATGTAACAAACTAAATGTAATATTCATAGAATAAGAAAATCCCCTATACTGGGGAAATAAGCAAACTCCCCAATAGAAAAACTAACAAGGCAAAGTCATAGAAGAAATATATGTGAATAATTACACTATGAAAAGATTATTAGTCTCCCTAGCAATAAAATAAATGTATGTTGAAAAAATGAGGTACCATTATTCACTTATCAGACTGGAAAAAAATTTTAAAACAGTCACAGTTTGTGAGAACACCTTGAAATGGACATTTTTAGACACTGTTGTTTGTAGTGAGTGTAAATAATTACAGGTTTTTTAGAGGGAAATCTTTTAGAATTTATTAAAAGTTCAAATGCTACTCAGCAATCCCACTTAAACCCATTTTACAGAAATACCAGAATACATTTGCAAAGATTTATCTTCAAGGATGTTAATTGCAACTCTATGGATAACAATAGCAACAACCAAAAAATGCTAACAATTAGCATCTACCTATAATGACAAAATGGCCAGAGGGATGGTATGGGGAGGGAGGAGGGAGGAGGGTTCAGGATTCTTTACTCTCTGAGCCAGTAGGGAGGTTCATACTAATCACTTTGCTGCAGCTAAGTCGCTTCAGTCATGTCTGACTCTGCGCAACCCCATAGATGGCAGCCAACCAGGCTCCCCCGTCCCTGGGATTCTCCAGGCAAGAACACTGGAGTGGGTTGCCATTTCCTTCTCCAATGCAAAAAAGTGAAAAGTGAAAAGTGAAAGTCAAGTCACTCAGTCGTGTCCGACTCTTCGCAACCCCGTGGACTGCAGCCTACCAGGCTCCTCCGCCCATGGGATTTTCCAGGCATGAGTACTGGAGTGGGGTGTCATTTTGTTAACAAAGTACATTCACCAATCAAAAAAAAAATTAAAAAAAAAACAAACATTCAACTGCATACTGTAAACTCCAAGTGTAAATAAATTACATTCTCCAATCAAAAGTGAAAAAAACAAACAACATCCAACTACAGGCTGCCTGCAACAGACTCACTTCAGCTTTAAAGACACACATAGGTTCAAAGTGAAAGAATAGAAAAAGATATTCCATGCAAGTGGAAACCAAAAGAGAGTAAGGGTATCTATGCTTAGATAAAATAGGCTTTAACTCAAAAACTACAAGAGACAAAAAAGGTCATTATATAGTGATAAAGCAGTCAATTCATCAAGAATATAAAACAATTGTAAATATATATGTATATGATTTCAGAGCACCTAAGCAAGAGAGTTCCAGAAAAACATCTATTTCTGCTTTCTTGACTATGACAAAGCCTTTGACTGTGTGGATCACAATAAACTGTGGAAAATTCTGAAGGAGATGGGAATAGCAGACCACCTGACCTGCCTCTTGAGAAACCTATATGTAGGTCAGGAAGCATCAGTTAGAACTGGACATGGAACAACAGACTGGTTTCAAATAGGAAAAGGAGTACGTCAAGGCTGTATATTGTCACCCTGCTTATTTAACTTACATGCAGAGTACATCATGAGAAACGCTGGACTGGAAGAAGCACAAGCTGAAATCAAGATTGCCAGGAGAAATATCAATAACCTCAGATATGCAGAGGACACCACCCTTATGGCAGAAAGTGAAGAGGAACTAAAAAGCCTCTTGATGAAAGTGAAAGAGGAGAGTGAAAACGTTGGCTTAAAGCTCAACATTCAGAAAATGAAGATCATGGCATCTGGTCCCATCACTTCATGGGAAATAGATGGGGAAACAGTGGAAACAGTGTCAGACTTTATTTTTCTGGGCTCCAAAATCACTGCAGATGGTGACCACAGCCATGAAATTAAAAGACGCTTACTCCTTGGCAGGAAAGTCATGACCAACCTAGATAGCATATTCAAAAGCAGAGACATTACTTTGCCAACAAAGGTTCATCTAGTCAAGGCTATGGTTTTTCCAGTAGTCATGTATAGATGTGAGAGTTGGACTGTGAAGAAGGCTGAGCACTGAAGAATTGATGCTTTTGAAGTGTGGTGTTGGAGAAGACTCTTGAGAGTCCCTTGGCCTGCAAGGAGATCCAACCAGTCCATTCTAAAGGAGATCAGTCCTGGGTGTTCTTTGGACGGAATGATGCTAAAGCTGAAACTCCAGTACTTTGGCCACCTCATGCGAAGAGTTGACTCATTGGAAAAGACTCTGATGCTGGGAGGGATTGGGGAAAGGAGGAGAAGGGGACGACAGAGGATGAGATGGCTGGATGGCATCAATGACTCGATGGACGTGAGTCTCAGTGAACTCCAGGAGTTGGTGACGGACAGTGAGGCCTGGCGTGCTGCAATTCATGGGGTCACAAACAGTTGGACACAACTGAGCAACTGAACTGAACTGAACCGACTGAAGTATATTAAAGAAATACTAACAAATATGAAGGAAGAAGTAGACAATACAATAATAGTAGGGAACTTCAATACCCCACTTTCAACAATGAGTAGATCATATACACAAAATCAATAAGTAAACAGTGGACTTGGACTATACTTTAGACCAAATGTCTAACAGACACATACAGAGCACTCCATACAACAACCACAGAATACACATCTTTCTCAAATACACTTGAACATTCTCCAGAATAGGTCATATATTAGGTCACAATCAAGCCTTAGAAAATCTGAGAAAGTTGAAATAATTCCAAGTATCTTTCCCAAACACAATAACATGAAACTAGAAATAAATAATAGGAGAAAGCTAGAACATTTATGAATATATGGAAATTAAACAAACATGGTCCTGAACAACCAATGGGTCAAAGAAAATATAAAAAGGGAATTTTTTAAATCTCTAAACAAAAGTGGAAACACAACATATCAAAGCTTGTGGGAAAAGCAGTTCTAAGAGGGATGTTTGTAGTGATAAATGCCCTCATTTAGGGGAAAAAAAAATTTCAAATAACTTTTCACATCAAGGAACTAGAAAAGTAAGAATAAATTAAGCCCAAAATTAGCAGAAGGAAAGATATAACAAAGATCAGAGCAGAAATAAATGAAATAGAGACCAGAAAAACAGTAGAAAATATCAGTAAAATTAAGAACTTTTTTTTTAAATTAAATTGACAATCCTTTAGCTAACAAACATAGATAAAGACTAACAAAGATAAAAAAGAGAAGACTCAGATAAATAAAACCAAAAATGAAGAGGAGACATTACCTCTGATACCACAGAAATACAAAGGATCACAAGAAGCTGCTATGAACAATTATAAACCAACAAATCAAATATCCTAGAAAAAATGAATAAGTTCCTAGAAACACACAACGTATCAAGACTGAATCATAAAGAAATAAAAAAATTTAAACAGACTTATTATGAGTAAGGAGATTGAATTAATGAACAAAACCCTCCCAACAAAGAAAAGCTCTGGACCGGCTGATTTCACTCTTTATATCTACCAAGCATTTAAAGAAGAATTAAGGTCAGTCCTTCTAAAACACTTCAAAAATACTAAGTACAAAAGAATACACCCAAACTCATTTTACAAGGCCAGTATAATCCTAATACCACACTTAAATAAGGACACTAAAAGAAAAAGAAAAATACAGGCTAGTATCCTTGGTGAATATAGAAGTAAAAATTATCAACAAAAGACTGCTGCTGCTGCTGCTGCTGCTAAGTCGTTTCAGTTGTGTCCGACTCTGTGCGACCCCATAGACGGCAGTCCATCAGGCTCCCCCATCCCTGGGATTCTCCAGGCAAGAACACTGGAGTGGGTTGCCATTTCCTTCTCCAATGCATGAAAGTGAAAAGTGAAAGTGAAGTCACTCAGTCGTGTCTGATTCTTAGCGACCCCATGGACTGCAGCCCACCAGGCTCCTCCATCCATGGGATTTTCCAGGCAAGAGTACTGGAGCGGGTTGCCATTGCCTTCTCTGCAACAAAAGACTAGCAAACTAAATTCAACAGAACATTGAAAGGATCACACACCATGACAAAATAGGATTTATCCCTAGAATGCAAGAATGTTACACCATATACAAATCAATGTGATACATCACGTTAATAGAATGAAAGATAAAAATCTTATGATGATCTCAAAAGGATACATAAAAATCATTTGTCAAAATTTGACAAAAATCGATATCCTTTTGTGATGAAACATTTTCAATACTTGGTTTATGGAAGGAATGTATCTCAACATAATAAAGTTCATATGTGACAACCCCACAACTAACATCATACTCGATGGTAAAAGGTTGAAAGCTTTACCTCTAAGATCAGGAACAAGACTAGTGTGCTGCTTATTCAACATAGTACTGGAAGTCCTAGCCAGAGCAATTGAGCAAGAAAAAGAAATAGGAAGCATGCTAATCAGAAATCAGTTCAGTTCAGTCACTCAGTCATGTCCGACTCTTTGAGACCCCATGGACTGCAGCATGCCAGGCCTCCCTGTCTATCACCAACTCCCAGAGTTTACTCAAACCCATGTCCATCGAGTCAGTGATGCCATCCAACCATCTCATCCTCTGTCGTCCCCTTCTCCTCCAACCTTCAATCTTTCCCAGCGTCAGGGTCTTTTCAAATAAGTCAGTTCTGCCCATCAGGTGGCCAAAGTATTGGAGTTTCAGCTTTAGCATCAATCCTTCCAATGAATACTCAGGACTGATTTCCTTTAGAACTGACTGGTTGGATCTCCTTGCAGTCCAAGGGACTCTCAAGAGTTTTCTCCAACACCACAGTTCAAAAGCATCAATTCTTCGGCACTCAGCTTTCTTTTTTTTTTGGAAAAGATTTGTAATTATTGTTATTTGCCAAATATAACACAGCATATCTAAAAATTCCAAGAGTTAGCTCAACACAATTAAGCACTAAAAAAAAACCCAGTAATGTGGCTGATTACAAAGTTAACATATAAAATTCAATACTGACACGCTGTAAAAAAATCAACCCTTAGAAGACATATGAGAAAAAGACTATAGTTATAATAGCAACAAAGAAAAAAAATGTAAGCATTAACTAGAAATATGCAAGTGCTCTGTGAAGAAAGATTGTAAATGCTACTGAAAATTAAAAAACATTTTTTTGAATTTAAATGTATTTAAATTGGAGGCTATTACTTTACAATATTGTATTGGTTTTGTCATACATCAACATGAATCCACCATGGGTGTACACGTGTTCCCCATCCTGAACCCCCCTCTCTGTACAATCCCTCTGGGTCATCCCAGTACACCAGCCCCAAGCTTCCTGTATCCTGTATCAAATCTGGACAGCTTTCTTTATAGTCCAACTCTCACATCCATACATGACTACTGGAAAGACCATAGCCTTGACTAGACAGACCTTTGTTGACAAAGTAATGTCTCTGCTTTTGAATATGCTATCTAGGTTGGTCATAACTTTCCTTCCAAGGAATAAGTGTCTTTTAATTTCATGGCTGCAGTCACCATCTGCAGTGATTTTGGAGCCCCCCCAAAATAAAGTCTGTCACTGTTTCCACTATTTCCCCATCTATTTCCCATGAAGTGATGGGACCAGATGCCATGATCTTAGTTTTCTGAATGTTGAGCTTTAAGCCAACTTTTTCACTCTCCTCTTTCACTTTCATCAAGAGGCTCTTTAGTTCTTCTCTTTCTGCCATAGGGGTGGTGTCCTCTGCATATCTGAGGTTATTGATATTTCTCCCAGCAATCTTGATTCCAGCTTGTGCTTCATCCAGCCCAGCATTCCTCATGAGTGAAGAAGTATAATTATCTCTGTTTACAGATGATATGATCTTATTCAGAGACAATTTTAATTATTCCATTCAAAAACTATTTCTGTGAAGAATGCCATTCAAATTTTGATAGGGATTGCTTTTAATCTATAGGTAACTCTGGGTAGCATGAACATTTTAACACTATTTATTCTTCTGATCCATGAACATGAGATAGCTTTCATTCATTGTGCTTTCTTCAGTTTCTTTCATCAAAGTCTTATTGCTTTCAGTGTACAGATCTTTCACCTCCTTGACTAAATTTTTTCTTTAAGTATTTTTTTTATGTTATTGTAAATGATGTTGTTTTCTTTTTTTGAGATACTTTGTTAGTGTTTGGAAAGCAACTGATTCTGTATGTGGATTTCCTATACTCCAGTCTTAAATTTTTTGATTACTATATTATTTGTTGCTTTAATTATAATTACTTTCATTTAAATTTAAGTTAATTATGCTAACAACTTTCAGTATTTGACATTTATTTTTAAATTTAGAATTTAAATGTGTGGCAATAGAATTAACCTGATCATATCTCTACAATATATTCTCAAGAAATTTTTTAAAAGTGGGTAAAATCTGACTGTATTATACCAAATAGCCAGTTTTTATCGTAATTTATTTTTTTTTAAAGTTTAGTATAGTATTCATTTTGTCTTAAATTTTATATTTTAATACCATGTTTGAAAAGGACCCAACTCCAGTTTCCTACATATAACAAATTATTAATTCTTAGAACAGAGATTAGTTCTTTACCCTTAACAGTTCAAAATGCTATTTTTGGTGCTATGTTAAACACCAGGGGATCCATGAGCCTCAGTCCACAGAAAACTACATGAGCCTGTGTGTGCCTCTCTCAGAAGCCAGGATAACATTCTCCAGATTGCACTTTTCCCTGGTCCCTGACACTTCAGTCACTCAGCAGAAGACTTTCTGATGCCATGTGCTTCAGAAAAGGGGCCTGCCAACCCCAACAAGGCAGGGAAGATCACAGAAGTGCTCACATTCTTGATGGGGCCTGTGGATTTAACAGCCTCTTTATAGAGGATGTTTTATTTTTGATCCTTTATCCCAGAAATCTGATTTTTTTGGAATAGAAAATATGAATGTGGGTGGGCCTACTCATTTCATACTTACTCTTTCCCCTCCCTGCCCCCCGCTACCTCCCCTCACTCTACCCCCTTGTCTACTGCTCTCCATTCTTTTTCTCCAATCATTTTCTTCTCTTTGTGGGCCTTTCCCTCCCCCTATTCCCCTTAGAGCCTTTCTTTCTGACTCTTTCTCTTTTATTCCCATAAATGGTTTCCTCTATCGTAGCCCCAGCAACTGATGGAATCACTTCGTGGCAACTCTAATTCAAGCATCACGATGACCAAAATAAACAAGAAGCAGAATAGTCTTCCTAATTTTTCAAACATCTTAAGGATCAAAGGAGGCCAACTCTGGTAAAAATTCATCTGTTATCTTTTAATGAGTGCTTTTCAGCTCCTCCAAGTTCTCACCAAAAACAAGCACAACAAATCTACAGTCTTTCTGACAACTAAGTTGAGTCTTGGAATACAGTTTCAGCAGTCTCAACACTTTCAATCTCTTCCTCCCTCTGCTTTCCAACTTGGCCAAAATTATACAGTAAAATTCTGTTTTCAAAGATTTTATTCTGGTCCCTACCATCTAGAAACTGAAAGCAAGGAATTTAATCCCTAATTCCAGAAATAAATTTCATCCCTAATTCCAGTATGCCTTCTGCTTCTCCTTAGTTTTCATGTAAGGCAAAATGTAGGTTCTGCAGAATAGAAGGCTATGGAACCATACCTGCTGTGAAAATGTAGGCAAATTGGTCCCCTTCTTTGTGCCTTATTTTCATTATAGATAGTTATCACCACCATCCGCAGTTATTACTTCTCTCTACCCCCAATTACATGCTAGAATTTTCCTTTTCTGCCTCCTTTGAAGCTAGACATAGGCATATGACTAACTTTGTCTGATGAAATGTTAGTAGAAATGCCATGCATCACTTCCAAAGAAAAAGAAGCAGTTCACCAGATTGCCTTTTTCTTCTCCGGAGATCACAGAAATGTATTTGAAGTTGGGATCTCTGTCAGCCTGTGTCCCTGTAAGATTTCAATGAGTCTAGCCTCCTCTGCCACTCCATGTAGAATTTAACCCATGGCAGCATGGACATTTTAAACCATTGAGATTGGAGGGCTGTTTGCTACATATTATAACCTGACTCATCCCTTCTGATACATTCCTTGTCTAAAAAAGTGAGGATGATGATAATAATACCCAGCAACACCCAGTGCTTCTCTGAAGATCAAATGAGATGACTCACTCAACATTGTAGGCATTCTAAGTGCCCAGTGACGTTGGTTATTAGTACTTTGATGAGACTCTTAGGCAAACTGAATAGGTTATAATAAAAAGATCAATGGCCTTGTCTTATAGCTAAATTTGAACAGTAGCAATAGAGGTGTAAGGAAACATCACTTAGAATCACTCACTGGAAAATATCCCTACCTTCCCTAACCCTACCCACTCACTAGTAACCAATTATCATTTCATGCACACTCTAGCCTGCCTATGCAACTCAGTCCCATACAGAAATATCAATATCTTCCTCCACTTCTTTACTTTATTGGGATGTTTTCCCGAACCAATCCTGACTCATGCAGATTATCTCATATTATACAGCAAACCACTCTTTAAAATGCATATATCCATAGTATGCACTGTATGCATATCTGCTTAGGTTTACCAAAAGTGTATTTATTCACAAGTTATGAACCATGTCATCTGTTTCTCTGATGCAGTTTCTCAGTTTTTATTTTGCAGTTTTCATATTTCTCTGACATACTCTCTAAATTATTCAGTATGAATCCTTAACCCCTCCATCTCGGAACTTATAGTAGAGACCTTGCATTTAGTAGATGCTCTATTAATGTGTTCCACTGACTAACCTATGCTAAGACCTACAGAACCAGGTAAAACCAATGAGGACTTACTATGGATTGATCATGAAGGTGATGGCAAGTCCTCTTTCACCTAAGTTAGGATTTCTTGGAATTTGAACATGTTATATTATCCAAAGGAGTGAGTGTATACATTTGCAAAACATTGCTCCAAGAGCCCTAAATGTTTGTCATTTTTCTCATCTAATTACAGTAACTTAGAAGGTACATGAGAATCTTGGCTACCCAAAGTGTCCATGGGTTCACCAAGGAGCAGAGGAATCATAACACACTTCCACACCACAGTCACCTCTCCCTGCAAGAATCTGTCATGTAGACAGGCCCCTGCAGGTATTTCTTGCCAAATAATAATAACTTTGAGCTTTCTGAGAGCAGGAAAAAGTAGCTATGGGACAAGGCATGACTCAGTAACTTCCCATAAATCATTTGTTTGTCTGTTTGTTTGAGTCAGCAAACCAGCTCTCAACAACCCACTGCAGAGTAGATCAGGAACAGAACAGACAACAGGAATCCAGTAATAAATGCCGAGCTTGATTTCAGTCTTAGACTTCTCCTTTAAACAGGCAACGTATTTTGTTTGTGTTTGACAGCTCAGTGGTGGCTAAGCATGTGGGGCATAGAGTCTCTTTCACTTCCACATTGCCTGGTTTCCCAGAAACTACACTTAGAACACCAAACCACAACAAAGAGATGCCCATTTAGCAAACTGATCCCCTTTATCACCTCAGGAGCTTCTGTATTTTCAAAATGGTTGGCAAGACCTGCAAGAAAAGAAAAGAATTCAGACCTTGAGCTTTCATCCTGGAGATGGTCCCCTCTTGGACATGCATGCTCATGGGGGCTGCAAATAAACTGGAGAAATAAGAGCTATAGACAGCCTCAGCCTCAGCCTCACTTGAGTCCATCCTTCATCATGTGCCCTCATAAATAAAGTTCTTATAGGAGAGCCACTTCCTCCCTTCTTTGGTGAGGCCCCTTCGCCAAATAACTTCCACACTTCCTTTTTCAGTTAGTGAAGAGAATTGATCATGTGTAGAACCCCCTTCAAGTGATCAAGTGAATGAACTCTATATGCGTTCTGTTATTGAAAGAAGTACAGACAGGAAGATAGACATGCTTTCACATTGTCCACATAAAATTGAAACTTATGTCAGTTAAACTTCATTTATCCCTGTAAGTAAACCTACATAACTAATAAGTAAAAATTTCCTATTTTAAGTGAAAATGGTATACAGTAATAAAAAAATACTGTACAATATTAACATCTATCAGATCTCTAATTAGATTTCACCTTCTTAGATACTTCTCAGTCACTCTGTCTAAAATAATGTCCTCCTTCCCATTCCTTTCTGTGCCCTGAAACTACTATTTTACAAAATTTATCAGTAACTGAAATATTTTCTCTATTGGTTTATTTGTTTATTACTTTCTCCATCCCTGGACTTTGAGCTCCATAGGCAGGAATTTTGCCTGGAACAGTCCCTAGTATGTAATAGTATTAGTCCAGTATTAGTCACTCAGTCGTGTCTGACTCTGTGCAACCCCATGGACTATAGCCTACCAGGCTCCTCTGTCCATGGAATTTCCCAGGCAAGAATACTGAAGTGGGTTGCCATTTCCTTCTGCAGGGCATCTTGCCAACCCAGGGATTGAACCCAGGTCTCCTGTATTGCAAGTACTCTTTACCATCTGAGCCACCAGGGAAGAAGATATGTGTTGTGTAAATGTTAGCAATTTTAGATAGAGAATGAGAGGTGCTTACATATGCATAGAAAATTCAAAATTGTAAGGAGAAAACTATTAACATGTTTAGCTTTAGGGGACTAGCCTAAGAAATCTGAAAATAAGATGACCGTCACTTTTCATTTTACACCTTTTTGTATCATTCAGATTTTTACCATGAACACATATTTTTTCCATAGATGCCAGTCCAGGTTCGATGCACGATACTGGATGCTTGGAGCTAGTGCACTGGGACGACCCAGAGGGATGGTATGGGGAGGGAGGAGGGAGGAGGGTTCAGGATGGGGAACACATGTATACCTGTGGTGGATTCATTTTGATATTTGGCAAAACTAATACAATTATGTAAAGTTTAAAAATAAAATAAAATTTAAAAAAAAGAGAGAGAGAGAAAAAATAAAAAAAATAAAAAGTAAAAAAAAAAAAAAATTTAAAAATGAAAATATATGATGACACAAAAATTTTACATGGCAAAAACATACCATACACAAAATCAAAAGACAAATAATGGATTAGGAGAAAAACTAATTTTGGCACAGACACATGATATAACTCCTAATATACATGAAGCACCTAAAAATTAATTGGAGAAAAATAAGTTTAATGGAAAAAAAATGGTAAAGAACATGAACAGGCAATTCAGAGAAATGAATTTCCAAAAGTGAGGATATATTCAACTTCACAAATGGTTAGGGAAATGTAAACTAAGATAATACCATTTTTTTAATTCATCAGTTTGACAAAAATTAAAAACAGTCAATATTAATGAGGATGCAAGGAAATGAACTCTACCATATATTGCTGGGTACAAGGGTGGAGGAGAGGAGTGTAAATTGCCACAACCATTTTGGAAAGTAATTGTGTGGTAACTATCAAAGTTTAAAATATACATGTCCTGGCACTTCTCTAGTGGTCCAAAGGCCAAGACTCCATGCTACCAATGCAGGAGGCCCAGGTTTTGTCCCTGATCGGGGAACTAGATCTGACATGCTGCAGCTAAGACCCAGCACAGCCAAATAAATAAACATTTTTTTAATGCTAATGATAGCCTAGGTTTTAATGGCAAAAACAAATAAAAAACTAAAATATCATCAGTAGAGAACTGGTTGAACAAATTTCATCTGTTTCCACAATGGAAAATGTTAAGATATTAAAAAAGGAATGTAGTCTTTATTGGCTATAGAACTGTCTATGATATTATATGAGAAAGGAAGTTATCAAGTAATGTAATTAATAATTCTACTTTTTTAGAAACATATACCATTTTCTTCAAAAACTTTATACATATTCAGTGTATATATACATATATACAGATCTTCCTCAACTTACAGTGGGGTTACTCATGATAAACCTAAGTTGAAAATATCCTTAGTCAAACATGCATTTAATACACCTAACCTATCATGCTTTATAGTTTAGCCTAGCCTGACTTAAATGTGCTCAAAACACTTACATTAGCCTACAGTTAGACAAAATCATCTAACACAAAGTCTACTTTATAATAAGATGTTTCATATCTTGTAATTTATTGAATACTATAGTAGAAGTGAAAACAGAATGGTCGTATGGGTACACAATGGCTGTCAGTGTATTGCTTGTTCACCTTTGTGGTCACGTGGCTGACTGGGAGCTGTGGTTTGAGACAGCTGTCCAGATCACCAAAGAGTATCATATGCCATACCACTAGCCATAGAAAAAATGAAAATTAAAAATTCAAAGTACAGTTTCTTCAGAATATGTATATGGCTTTCACACCATCATAAAGTTAAAAAATCATAAATTGCAAGTTGGGGATACACATACAAACGCTGAGAGACATATGTTTATATGTCTGCATTAGTCTAAAGAAAAATGGAAAATAATATACTAGATGCTGTTAACATTGAGACATCAGACTAACAGGTTTTAGTTGGAAAGAGTAAAGAAAAAAAAATTCTTTTTTAACCTCCTGGAGTGATTTAACCTATTAAAATGAGTACAATTCATTTCCTTATTGAAAAAACAAAGGAAAACCCAAAATCACTTACAAAGGAAATAAGCTTTCCTATTAAATGCAAAATCCTTAAATCTAACTCCATGTTTCCAGTTTCCTTGGATCAAGAAAAGCCAGCCCTATTATGGACATGGCTGTTTCTTAAGAAGAAAGATTTGTGTTGTCCAAGATTAACCCATTCCTATTCACACTGAAAAATCCTGCTGTTACACTCTGACGGGCCAAGCTCTGACCTTCATATCCACTCAACAGACCCCTGGAGGCAGCAGCAGGGCCCCACACCAAACCCAGAGCCAAAAGGAGATGTCATTACATATTGGCCTTCTTAGGTTACCCCCAGTTCCTGGCTCACACTGGATGCTTACCCTTCTTTAAACCCCAGATGGTAGACCTCTCCTGTGAACACTAGGTCTTCTGGATATGATGTTCCAAGTCCAAAAATCTAAGTTGAGTCAAGGACATCAGTCCAGAACTGCATCTGATGAGCCATGAACTTTCTGTCAATCTCCCACTCCTTCCACCTCCTTTTCTTCTTCACCCTATTGCTCCAGAATCTCTCCAGTTAGGGGTTTATTGGTGGTTTCTTTTTTTTTTTCTAAGGAAAGATCTCCAGAACATAACTCCCTGAACCTGAGTCCTTCCATCCTCAGGAGTCAGAGAAAGCCAAAAAAAAGATGAAACACACAGTTGAGAGGAAATGGTGATTTGTGGGGAACAGCTGAGGAAAGCTGGGGAGAGGCTCTGCTTCAATAGATTTGAAGGCCCAAGAGAAGTGCAAAGTATTTTATGTCCCTACTACTTTGTTAATTTGATTCATCACCCAGAAAGAATTATCAGATGGAAAAAGGACACTATGTTATCTTTAAATTTCAAATAGACAGTGAATGAATGTTTTAGCCTAAGGCTGTCCCAAAGATGGCATGGGTCCTATATGTTTACTTACTAAATATGGCCACTCTACCCAGAAGGGAACTCTCTATCGCCTTCTTTTCTCAGGAGTATCTTCATTTTCCATATCAATATTCTCCATGAACAAATGACTCAAACATTAAGCACAGCTCCACTCTCCATTATGTCTCGGAAACTTATAACTCTTCACTCAATCACAGGAAAAATCCAATCTAGTTTTGTTCCTATGCATTGCTCTATCAGGATTACAAGAGGGTTGCCTTGCACAGATTAACTGATGACAAGAATACCAGCTAATTTATGAGTCATTTCTCCTCAGCAACATGGGCAAGCATTTATTTAGAGCTGGTGTTGTAAAAAGAAAATCTCTTCCTAATCCTGAGGAACACTCATAGGAAGTGGTCATTGGCAATGATGGAGTTTATTTGATCTCTATAAAGAACTTAATTAGATCATTTAGATGTCAAAGAAGTATGTAAGCCCTACATTGGCCAGAAGCCAACAGAGATGTGTTTGATCAACTCACATCTTAGACCACTATCAGCAACACACGCCAAGAGTTATTTTGTAGTGGTGGTGGTGCTGCATTGCAATGAGTCATCCCCACTTTCTTGTTGAACCTTACCATGACCAACAATACAACACTCGGACTGGAAGCAAAGTATTTTATTTCCCTACAAGTTTGTGTAAACCCTGAAGCTGCTCAAGAGAAAGGCCTTGTTCTGAGATTAAACAGGACCATGCTTGCCCATGCTTGCCCATGTTGCTGAGGAGAAATGACCCATAAACTATCTGGTATTCTTGTCATCAGGTAATCTGAGCAAGGCAACCTTCTTGTAATCTTGAACTGACTACCACTTGGACCGCTTGGATTATCTAATTGTCATTGTTCAGTTGCTAAATCATGTCTGACTCTTTGCAACCCCATGCATGGTAACATACCAGGCTCATTTGTCCTCCACTATCTCCTGGAGTTTGCTCAGATTCACATCCACTGAGTCAGTGATGCTGACTATCTTATCCTCTGCTACCCACTTCTCCTTTTGCCTTTAGTCTTTCCCAGAATCAGGGTCTTTTCCAATGAGCAGGCTCTTAGCATCAGGTGCCAAAGTATTAGAGCTTCAGCTTCAGCATTAGTCCTTCCAATGACTATTCAGGGTTGATTTCCTTTAGGATTGACTGGTTTGAACTCCTTGCAGTCCAAGGGATTCTCAGGAGTCTTTTCCAGCGCCACAATTAGAAAGCACCATTTCTTTGGCACTCAGCCTTCTTAATGGTCCAACTCGCATATCCATACACGACTATTGGAAAATCCATAGCTTTGACTATCCAGAACTTTGTTGGCAAAGTGATATCTCTGCTTTTTAATACACTGTCATAACTTTTCTTCCAAAGAGCAAGCATTTTTTAATTTCATGGATGCAGTCACTGTCTGCAGTGATTTTGAAGCCCAAGAAAATAAAATATGTCACTACTTCTACTTTTTCCCCTTCTATTTCCATGAACTGATGACACCAGATGCCATGATCTTAGTTTTCTGAATGTTGAGTTTCAAGCCAGCTTTTTCACTAATTAGCTAATGTTTAATTAACTAATGTCTTCCCTCTGTCCAGTGGACCTTGTTGATTTGTTGATATCTATTAATAAATTATATTCCTTTGATTAAAAAGAAAATTAAAGAAATTAATAGTTGATGGAAAGAGAAGAATAGATATGAGGTGGCAAAGATGGAGAGTAGAAAAGGGAAAAAAAAAACATGTAAAATTTGAAACTCGGTAGGAAACAAAACTTGTTTAACGATGCCCACAGTCACTGTGCTGTGGCGGCCTGCCCTTCCTCTGTTTTTTCATGGTTTTCCATGCCTGCCCAAAAACAAATAATTATGTCAGCTCAAATAATATGCATGATATTATTTTGTTAAAGAAATATTGATACTTAGCAAAATATCAAATGGGTATTTCTAAATTGAAGTACTATGAGTGATTTAAAATTTTTGCTTATTCTGTGTTTTCCAGAGTTTCCATTTCTAAGTACACATGCTACTTTTTCACTGGAAATATGTACTATATGTTAAAGCTACTTTTGTAATGGCACTTCTGTGTCGTGTGATACTTCAAGGACCCTCTCCTCGGGGTTCCTTCCTCTGGATCTCCTCAAGAATGTCATATTTCACATCCCAGTCAGACTCATGGCCCGTTACTACTTGAAAAAGCAGGAAAAAAAAATAGTAACTCATTGAATTCTCACTTAGTGTGACTTAGAGAGATGTCCCAGATTCAGTAGGAGAAAGATAGAAGGAAGCTGAGAGAATTAACATTGAGTAATGATATACAATCAAAGGGCTTCCCAGATGGCACTAGTGGTATAGAATTCACCTGCTGATGCTGGAGATGTAAGAGACGCAGGTTCAATCCCTGGGTCGGGAAGATCCCCTGGAGAAGGAAATGGCAACCCACTCCAATATTCTTGCCTGGAGAATTCCACAGGCAGAGGAGCCTGGTGGGCTACAGTCTATAGGGTCACAAAGAGTCAGACATGACTGAAGCAACTTAGCATGCACACAATCAAGAAAACTTAGTACCTGATAAAACTACTTTTACATCAAAATTTTGAGTTTATTAAGTGAAATGTTTAAAGCAGTAGTTAAGACCTCATAATAGGTTCAGAAAGACTTGGCTTTGAACCCCAGCTCTACCACTTCCTCCATGGTATGGTATGCAGTCTCTGTAAACCTCAGTTTCCTTATCCATCCAATGGATAACAATCATACCTACATCACAAGGACTGAAGAGAACAACTATGTCAAGCAGTACCTGGCACATAGCAAGTGCCCAGTGAATCACCACATAATATCATCCTTATTTTACTGATGAGGTCATTCAACTTGAAAAGGTTAAGTGACACTTTCTTGGAATCATTGAGACATAAGTAGAAAATCTGAAGGTGGAAACTATCTCCTAATGTTATGTGCAGTCATTTTCTTGCTGTGATTCCCCAATTCACTGTGTAAAAGCAAAATTTTTAGGATACCATTAAAGCAGTTTTCCTGAGTTTAACATAGCCCTAAATGAAGCAGTAGCTCTGGTGCCAGAAACCCAAATGATACTTACAGGGGTCTTCTATTTCACTGATAGTGTCTGGACTCAGAAAGAAAGAAAGAAGGCAATCATCTTAGTGAAAACACCCAAAAAACCACACAGGCTTTCAGTCTTCTCTGCTCCTCCCTCTCCTCAAGTGTTATTCAAAACCAAGGCTCATCCAATGTCACTTCCTGCCACCGAGTCATCCTCATAGACAAGTGTCACTGACCATAGCCGTGTTCCAAGAGCTCAGAAAAGAAAATTCTCTGAGCTTCACTTTGGAATTGGCTCCATTTCATGATAAATACTTTCCAAACTCATCAAGAGACATTACAGAAAATTAATGTCCCCAAAGAACTTCATTTATGTTATATATTTATGAAATACATCCTCTGGCCAAAGCCTCAGATAGGGTTCTTTTTTCAGTAGAGATGACACAGAGTTTTTCCCAAAACAAAATTAACTCTCCCAGATACTTAAGTTGAGGGTCATGAGTCATTCTGGCTGTGTACTATCACTGAAAACATATAGCTCCAGAAATCTGTGTAACTTCTTAACATAAAAATTTTAATAGCATTTAGGCACTCTCCCTTATTATACCTGCCCAAAAAATCTAGGCGGATGGTCTCTATTCCGCCCAGAAGAGGTCTTGGTCAGTAAAACTTGGTGCCTTCTTTCCTGAAATAGTTTTTACAACTAACTTTTGAGTTAGGCAAGGGTTTGTCAATAAACAATCTGGAGCACTTACCATGGGCAAGCACTGTGCTGGGTAAGAGTTGGGAAAGTCCAAATCAACCAGCACCTCCATGTGCTTAAAACTCCTACTTCAGAAGGGATCAGATCAGATCAGATCAGTCACTCAGTCATGTCCACTCTTCGCGACCCCATGAATCGCAGCACGCCAGGCCTTCCTGTCCATCACCAACTCCCGGAGTTCACTGAGACTCACATCCATTGAGTCAGTGATGCCATCCAGCCATCTCACCCTCTGTCGTCCCCTTCTCCTCTTGCCCCCAATCCCTCCCAGCATCAGAGTCTTTTCCAATGAGTCAACTTGTCTCATGAGGTGGCCAAATTACTGGAGTTTCAGCTTTAGCATCATTCCTTCCAAAGAAATCCCAGGGCTGATCTCCTTCAGAATGGACTGGTTGGATCTCCTTGCAGTCCAAGGGACTCTCAAGAGTCTTCTCCAACACCACAGTTTAAAAGCATCAATTCTTCGGCGCTCAGCCTTCTTCACAGTCCAACTCTCACATCCATACATGACCACAGGAAAAATCATAGCCTTGACTGGATAGAAGATGTTATTTGCAGTTTCAAGCTGCATTATTTTATTTTAAAAAGATCACTGAGAGAGATAGTACTTTGTCAGAGGGCACTGCCAGAGACCTTATGTAGGAAATGGCATTCGGGCTGGGTGGTTTAGGAAGATTTCTGGAGAAAAGGATGCAGAACATTCATGATAGATGAAGTCACATGTGAGAGGCATGGAGGAATGAAAGCATAGGGATGGGTCTGTGGAGGAGATAGAGACAGCATTCCAATAGGAGGAAATATGGCGAGATAGTGGTAAGAGATGAAGCTGCTAAGAACCAACATATGATAAGCTTTGTCTCCTCTGCAGAAGAGTTTAGACTTCACTCTCATACTTTCTGAAAACATGGTTCTTTGAATGATCATAGCATGGTGACTGACAAGAATCAGCTTTTTTAAAAGATTTATTTATTTTAATTGGAGGCTAATTACTTTGCAATATTGTATTGGTTTTGCCATTCAGCGACATGAATCTACCACGGGTGTACACATGTTCCCCATCCTGAACCCCCCTCCCACCTCCCTCCCCATACCATCCCTCTGGGTCATCCAAGTGCACCAGCCCCAAGTATCCTGTATCATGCATCAAACCTGGACTGGCGATTCATTTCACATATGATAATATATATGTTTAAATGCCATTCGCCCAAATCATCCCACCCTCACCCTCTCCCACAGAGTCCAAAAGACTGTTCTATACATCTGTGTCTCCTTTGCTGTCTTGCATACAGGGTTATGGTTACCATCTTTCTAAATTCCATATGTATGTGTTAGTATACTGTATTGGTGTTTTTCCTTCTGGCTTACTTCACTCTGTATAATAGGCTCCAGTTTCATCCACCTCATTATAACTGATTCAAATGTATTCTTTTTAATGGCTGAGTAATACTCCATTGTGTATATGTACCACTGCTTTCTTATCCATTCATCTGCTGATGGACATCTAGGTTGCTTCCATGTCCTGGCTATTATAAACAGCGCTGTGATGAACATTGGGGTACACGTGTCTCTTTCGATTCTGGTTACCTCAGTGTGTATACCCAGCAGTGGGATTGCTGGGTCTTATGGCAGTTCTATTTCCAGTTTTTTAAGGAATCTCCACACTGTTCTCCATAGTGGCTGTACTAGTTTGCATTCCCACCAACAGTGTAAGAGGGTTCCCTTTTCTCCACACCCTCTCCAGCATTTATTGTTTGTAGACTTTTGGATAGCAGCCATTCTGACTGGCGTGAAATGATACCTCACTGTGGTTTTGATTTGCATTTCTCTGATAATGAGTGATGTCAAGCATCTTTTCATGTGTTTGTTAGCCATCTGTATGTCTTCTTTGGAGAAATGTCTATTTAGTTCTTTGGCCCAGTTTTTGATTGAGTCATTTATTTTTCTGAAATTGAGCTGCAGGAGTTGCTTGTATGTTTTTGAGATCAATTCTTTGTCAGTTGGCTATTATTTTCTCCCATTCTGAAGGCTGTCTTTTCACCTTGTTTATAGTTTCCTTTGTTGTGCAGAAGCTTTTAATTTTAATTAGGTCCCATTTGTTTATTTTTGCTTTTATTTCCAATATTCTGGGAGGTGGGTCATAGAGGATCCTGCTGTGATGTATGTCGGAGAGTGTTTTGCCTATGTTCTCCTCTAGGAGCTTTATAGTTTCTGGTCTTACATTTAGATCTTTAATCCATTTTGAGTTTATTTTTGTGTATGGTGTTAGAAAGTGTTCTAGTTTCATTCTTTTACAAGTGGTTGACCAGATTTCCCAGCACCACTTGTTAAAGAGATTGTCTTTTCTCCATTGTATATTCTTGCCTCCTGTGTCAAAGATAAGGTGTCCATAGGTGCATGGATTTATCTCTGGGCTTTCTATTTTGTTCCATTGATCTATATTTCTGTCTTTGTGCCAGTACCATACTGTCTTGATGACTGTGGCTTTGTAGTAGAGCCTGAAGTCAAGCAGGTTGATTCCTCCAGTTCCATTCTTCTTTCTCAAAATTGCTTTGGCTATTTGAGGTTTTTTGTATTTCCATACAAATTGTGAAATTATTTGTTCTAACTGTGAAAAATACTGTTGGTAGCTTGATAGGGATTACATTGAATCTATAGATTGCTTTGGGTAGTATACTCATTTTCACTATATTGATTCTTCTGATCCAAGAGAATCAGCTTTTTGTTAACCTATATCTGTAGTAGTCTCCTGAGAAACCCAAATGCAGGTCAAGAAGCAAAAGTTAGAATTGGACATGGAACAACTGACTGATTCAAAATTGAGAAAGAAGTACAAGGCTTATGTTGTCACCCTGCTTACTTAACTTATATGCAGAGTACATCATATGAAATGCAGGGCTGAATGAATCATAAGCTGGAATCAAGATTGCCAGGAGAAATATCAGCACAGATATTTTTGGTATCAGATATGCAAATGATAGCACTCTAATGGCAGAAAGTGAAGAGGAACTAGAGCCTTTTAATGACAGTGAAGGAGGAGAGTGGAAAAGCTGGCTTGAAACTCAACATTAAAAAATTAATATCATGGCATCCAGTCCCATTACTTCATTGCGAATAGAAGGGGGAAAAGTGGAAGCAGTGATGTTTTATTTTCTTGGGCTCCAAAATCACTGCAGACAGCGACTGCACCCATGAAATTAAAAACTGCTTGCTCTTTGGAAGGAAAGCTATGACAGTGTATTAAAAAGCAGAGATATCACTTTGCCAACAAAGGTCTGTTTCGTCAAAGCTATGGATTTTCCAGTAGTCATGTATGGATATGCGAGTTGGACCATCAAGAAGGCTGAGTGCCAAAGAAATGGTGCTTTCAATTTGTGGTGCTGGAGAATCCCTTGGACTGCAAGGAGTTCAAACCAGTCAATCCTAAAAGAAATCAACCCTGAATAGTCATTGGAAGGACTGATGCTGAAGCTGAAGCTCCAATACTTTGGCTACATGATGCGAAGAGCCTGCTCATTGGAAAATACCCTGATTCTGGGAAAGACTGAAGGCAAAAGGAGAAGTGGGCAGCAGAGGACAAGATAGTTATATAGCATCACTGACTCAGTGGACATGAATTTGAGCAAATTCTGGGAGAGAGTAGAGGACAGAGAAGCTTGGCACCCTGCAGTCCATGGGGTTGCAGAATGGGACACAACTTAGTGACTGAACAACAGCAACAAAATCTTTAGCTCCCACCCATCCCTCACAGCTGTTCACCATAAGGACAATTCCACTAGGTTTCACCCTTCAGGGAGGAGTGCATTTCACACCTTCCCCCAACAAACAGACACCCAACATGTAACACCCTCAAAGCCCTCTCCACTCAGGACTGCTGCTCTCCACCTTCACTGTTCCCACACAGCAGTCACTACCCTCAGACAGGCCTGCAGCACCCACCATACCCCATGTCACAAAGGTCCAGCTTCTTTACAGCTGACCACAAGCATAAGACAAAGACAAATGTGTTCTTGGTCCCAAATTGGAACTTAGAGCACCAATATCCTGTGTGCTGTGCTTAGTCACTCAGTCATGTCCACCTCTTTGTGACCCCATGAACTGTAGCCCGCCAGGCTCCTCTAACCAATGGGGATTCTCCAGGCAAGAATACTGGAGTGGGTTGCCATGCCCTTCTCCAGGGGGTCTTTCCAACCCAAGGATCGAACCCAGGTCTCCCGCATTGCAAGTGGATTCTTTACCAGCTGAGCTATCAGGGAAGCTACAGTGATGCAAACCAAGAAGTAGAAGGTGGAATTTTTTCACTTTAGAAATTTAATAGTGACTCACTCTGTTCATCAAAGAGCAATAAAAAGTTATCATGGAACTCTGAAAAGAAATACAGAATTTAAGAACAGTATCAAGACTAGTTATATCTGTAGTCATGAGCGTTTCTTCTTGAAACACTGTAGTTTAGCCTTCCTCTGTTGGGATTTATTCTTGTGGCATGACAACTCTCCCTCTACCAAGAAACACAATAAAAGACCATTTGAGTAGGAAGCAGATGTGTATCTTCTGGAGCTTAACACCCCTGGCTCAAATCTGACAGTGAAAATTTACACCCCTTAAAATATACTAGACTGTGGTGGCTATAACTGAGAGGCCCCCTCTGCCGCTGAGGGAGGGGGATTGCTAAAATGTTAGTAGCCAAAGGGGGCTGGTCAGGGAAGGAAGGAGACCGAGTCTTCCCTGGGAGGAAATGAACCCAGAGATTATCAGTGGATGATATAATCAAAAACTCATACAACCAGTATCCAAGTTTTATTACCCTACTGAGGAAAACAGTTCATTTATATTGGATTTCCTGTCCTTTTTTTCTTAATAAGGGGAATCACGTATCTATGAGTCATCATGACCATTACAGATTTGATAGGACACTTCAGCATGATGAGGCATGTGATTTAAAAAAAAAAAAAAAAGGATTATAAGCTACAATAATTGCATGCCTCTTCATTTATTGACAGATTAGTAAAAAGACAAGTTGATGTATTTCCCATTTTTTCATGTTTCTTAAAATAGCCTTGACTATTTCCAGTAGGCACATATCTTTGTGTAACAGTAACATACAAAAATTAATAAATAGGGAAAAGGCACTATGGGAATAGACCATAATAAAGACAAATGGAATCCATATTTCAAAAGTTGGCAAGAGCTAACAGATATGTTCTCATTTTTTTATTTGTGTAATAAAATGTTCTGTATTCAGAGTCATTTCTTTCCTTGTTATTTCTCTTGTCTTGAATAAAAGCCATAAACGCTTCAACAAACAAAGTGGATTGAATGTTCAGTTCATGTTGCTGAAGTCTTTTTATGAAGTACTACTTAATGAAATGGTGTAATATTGTTTTAATAAGAAGGCTCCATTTGTTTTCTAGAAAGATCACTTAACATAAAATATTCTTTGGAATATTACAACCATCAATTAGTCCTTATTGAGTATTCAGTACTTAAGAGCCGTACTGAAAAAAATAAAGGGTTGCAATGAGCAGGACAAAGATGGAGCTGTTTTTCAAAGGGCAGAAGCATATTTTTGAAACAAAGCAAAGAGCTGAGCATTTTTGAAACTGTACCACTAAAGCAAAATTCAAACCTGACTTGGACTTTTGGACAGTATTCATCAATTGGCCTTACATCCTTGGAAACAGATTTTTCTCCAACCTATACTGTGAAGTGTGATAATTAAGTCCAACTTCTGAGAAAGAGCAGACCTTGAAAAATGTCTAGTGAATAGAAGATCCTCCACACAGTAAGTTTAAAAACCCAGATGTTAATGATGCACTCTGATCTATGACCAAAGAAAGTCCTCTTATCTGTTAACAGTAGAATCTCGATGTGGATTGCATTTTCCAGAAGATGGGCTATCAAGACCAGCTGCACTCCCCCCCTGGCTTGGCCTTGGATGATCTCTTACGCTTTGTATAGGGAGCTGACCAGTGCTGACCGCTGCAGAAACTTAACCCAGTAAGTACAGTGAGGCTGAAAAAAGTTACACCTGGAGACTGAACCTTTGTCTTCCTCAATGTTGTGGTCTAACTTACTGCTAATCAGCCACCAGGAGGGCATATGGACAAAGTTTGAGACAAGGGGGACGTAATACTAAATCAGATAAAAAGAAGTCTCCCCAAGAGAACATGTAGAGACAGCTAGTCAATCATGTAACAAATGTAAGAAGATTGCTCTGCAGACTCACTGAATATGATGAAAGCCAGATCAGGTCAAATAAATTTTTCCTGGGTAAGTCCCAATACTTGCATCAGAGGGTCCATCCTCAAACTGAAAGATGTTATCAACAAACCAGTAAAGAAAAATGATCAAAAATGATCATTTGGGTTCTGTTACACACTATTGTCAAATCTAATCAATTGCCTCAGTAAGATGCATGGGCTTCCTTTGGATTGCTAATACTCATTATTAAACAGTAACTTAGACTTCACAAGGTTAAATGTATTTCACATAACAAAACTTTCTTAGGAAACTGAATGAACATCACTGTGTATCAGTACCCACAATAATGACTTCTTCCATATATAATGAATCCCCATAACTTTAAACAGAAATTGGTCCAATAACAGGGTCCAAGTTCATCATGAACTCTTCCAAAACTGGTTCCCATGGGATGATAACATTTACACCGTATGTGCATTTTGTGTAGTCCCATTTCCTCTGGAGTGAGCCCAAACTGTTCTGGATACTTTGGCTCATGGTGAAAGGATGCAAGCGTGTCCTATAGCAAAATGCTTCAACCCTTGCCTTATCCTAATGAACGCAATTAGCCACAACCATAACATCTGAATTATTAATGCTCCCTAATAGGGTGGATAAAGTGTCTCTGGAGCAAAGCTGCTTGGAGTTCTGGCAAAGCTCATGCCAAATTTAATTTAAAAGTTCATCTTGAAGAGAGACAATGCTGGCATTGTGTTACATTGATTTAAACCTAAGTCTGTCCTAAGGATTTTCTTCATCCTTATCTGCAGTTAATAGAATACGAAAGAGAGAGAGAGGGAAAATATCAAGTGCTGGAAAATATCTTTCTCAGAAACTGTAGCAGACGGGTCACAACATTTTTAAACAATGATAGTAACATTTATTATATCAAAGCCATTTTATGTTTTATTTGGAACTCTGGCGCCTTTTTTTTTTCAAGTTCCCATAACATGACAGTAATTATAGCCATCAAGATGTTCCCTAGAAGATAGCAGTCCAAAATCCAGATGCTGCTGCCGTGCTGTCCCATCGCTGGAGCTCAGAGCGTGCACATTACATCATGGTGTAGTTTATTTTAAAAGTGCTTTAAGAATGTAATGATAGTAATTGTAGACAGGGAAAATTAATGGGGAGCATTGCCGGTCTGCAAATTCCATTTATAAAACACTCCCGCTGCTCAAAAAGAGAGTGGTTTCTTGTTAACAGAGGCTTCAAAATACAATTTGGAGGATGTATTAAATAAACTCTGTGCTAAAGTCATTTTCAGCTGGGTCCTGTGTGTACATATTTCCCTCTCACTTCACCACTAGCTCACCACACGACTTTCCCTGAGAGAATACAAGATTGTGCAGAGAAGCAGAGGGTACGTGTTCCCGTGCAAAAACTACCATGGCTGCAGAGCAAGGGCAGGTTAAGTGGTAGAGCTGGTCTAGGGCCAATGAACACATACACAGTATGTAAAGCAAAGAGAGAGCTGGCGAGGTCCACACAAGCCTACACCCCTACATCCAGCCGTGGTCCTTTAACAACACCCTATGCCTGGGGTTTAGTGATTCAGAAGGTTCTGTATTTCCCTGATGGTACGTGGTAGATAGGCAACTCAAAAGCACGCTCTCCCCTCTAGCTTTATGGTACAGGGTAGATGTCCCTGCTCAACACTCCTTCTTTTGTGTTTCATATGTCTACCCGCTTCTTTCCCTTACCTTTAACAAAAATAACTTCCTTACAGTTGCTTTTCAAGTCCTGTTCATGATGGAATCAGCTGTTTGAAAGGCAATCAGTTTTGTCCTGTGAATTAAATTCAAGGGAATTAAAATTAAATTAAAATTAAAATTGTTTCTGAAGTCTCAAGGGAGAACATAAAGAAGAGACTAAAATTTGTAAGCCTCTCCTTCATTCAAATTTCAACAAAAAAAGAGGAAGAGGAAAGCTTCTTCATGCATCCAGAAATGAGTTTTTCTGCCTTGATGCCACCTTGATGAAGCAGTGATTGTACCCTGAGGATGTCTACATGGCTCATTGCATGGCAACATCACACCTAACATACAGGACCGTCACTACACCTGCCCCAGCCAAAGCACACATGTGAGCATCTTGCTTGACTCTTGGACCAAGCAGATTGGACCTCAGATTCAAGGACCAACTGCCTTTTTTAAAAGATTTATTAATTTATTGTAATTGGATGATCATCACTTTGCAATATTATGATGGTTTTTACAATGCATCGACATGAATCAGCCACAGGTATACATGTGTGAACCCTTCCCCCATCTCTCTCTCCACCCCATCCCTCTGGGTTGTCCCAGAGCACTGGCTTTGGATGCCCTGCTTCATGCATTGAACTTGCACTGGTCATCTGTTTTACATATGGTAATATACATGTTTCAATGTTATTCTCATCATCCCACCCTCACCTTCTCCCACAGAGTTCAAAACTCTGTTCTTTATATCTGTGTCTCTTTTGCTTCCCTGCATGTAGAATAGTCATTACTGCCTTTCTAAACTCCATATATATATGCATTAATATACTGTATTTGTCTTTCTCTTTCTGACTTACTTAACTCTGTATAATAGGCTCCAGTTTCATCCACCTCATCAGAATTGACTCAAATGTGTTCCTTTCTATAGCTGAGTAATATTTCATTGTGTGTATGTACTGCAACTTCCTTATCCATTCATCTGCCAATGGCCATCTAGGTTGCTTCCATGTCCTAGCCATTGTAAATAATGCTGCAAAGAACAATCAACTGCCTTTCAATGCACTAAATTGAAAATAACAAGAGGAAGGGAAGGAAAGGAAACCAGAATGAGGACTAATGCATAATAGTGCCTACTATGGACCAGTCACTTTTCAACAAGCTTTAAAGTTGTTATATACTCTCTACAACAAATCTATTAGGCAGGCATTATGAACACTGCTTTATGGATCCAAAAGCTAGAGATACAAAGATAATGCAGCTAGTGTAACAGCTAATAACCACCTAACACTTAAATGTGCTCCAGGCTCTGGTCTAAGCCCCTCCTGATGGATATACTCTTCATAATAATCCTGTGGAGGTAGAGACTAGTATTTTCTCCATTTTATAAGTGAGAGGAAATGAGGCACAAAGATGTTAAGTAATTGCCCAAGGTCGCAGATTCAAACCCAAGTAGCTTGGAACCACAGTGCCTGCTCTCAAGAGTCATTCTATTCCACTCTACATGACAAAACCACAAGCTGTCTGGGGACAGAACTCTTTCTGCCACATGAAGTGCCAAGGATACATTCTCCAAGCAGGTAAAATGGACACTTCAACAACTTTCTCCTCAAAAACATTCTAGCACCCTAAGCTTTTCTGCCTTAACATGTATCAGTGCAGAAAGCCCAGGCACACCCAGCCCTTTATCCCCAACTGCAGATCACTACTCCTGTCCATGTTACCACAGGAAATATACCTCCTCTCTCTGTTTCCCTCATTGCTTCCTTAGTGGCTCAGTGATAGAGAATCTGCCTGCCAATTCAGGAGACACAGGTTCAATTCCTGATCTGGGAAGATCCCCTGGAGAAATGGCAACACATTCCAGTATTCTTACTTGGAAATTCCCATGGTCAGAGGAGCCTGGAGGGCTACAGCCCATGGGGATGCACAAAAGTTGGACAAGATTTAGCAACTGAACAACTCTGACCTCTACAAAGCAGCCAGAGGCTGAGCTAATATACTATTCTGTATTAACTGGTGTTGGTTGAGGAGGACATGAAAACAAACAGTAGTTCATTCACCTATTAATGAGAGGAGCTGGGTGTACAGTAATAAGCCAACACACCCAATTGGCCACACATCCCAATTGGCTATTTGCATTCACTCATCTGAAACTTACAGGAGCCATCTCATTCTCACTTTACAACAATTCTGTAACAGGGAAGTGCAAAACCTGACCCCACTTGGATTTGTTTCTTTGACTTTAACTTTTGCTTTTCATTGCTTTTGTTATTATAATCAAACATAGCAGCCTGCCTCAGGGAACCCTGCCCCTCTGCCTGAATGTTCAACTAAAATGCCTTTGTTCAGCTCCCAGGGAGACAATCTGACTCTGCCCACCTGTGAATGCTGCAGGAAAGAAGAAATTAACATATTCTCTCCCCAAAGATGCCAGCCAAGCAAGGAGATGTTTTACAAGATAAACAACCTTTTTACTTTACTTCCTCACCATCTCTTTCTCTTTCATTCTTCAAAAGAAACTGGCATCCAGACCCCCACATAAGACAGTTATTTCGAGACACTCATCTGCCACCTTCTCAGTCTGCTGGTTTTCTGAATAAAGTCATTATTCCTTGCCTCAACATCTCTCCCAATTTATTGGCCTATACAGTAAGCAGAGCGAGCTTGAACTCAGTAACAACTCCGAGAAGTAAGACTATTTATTTAAAGTGTAGTTAATTTACTAGGACTTTTTATGTTCATACAACATATGAGAAAGCTAGGGTCCATGTTGCTTAGGTAAATTACCAAAGTAATAAAATTAACACAGAGCTAAGGTCAAACACCGGATAAACTAATAGGTTAATAAATATATGAACCCAAAGCTTCTATCTGCCCATCTTTATTTTTCATTCACTTGGCCAACAAATAATTCTCAAGTATGTTCTATTTGCCAGGCACCTTTAGGCACTAGATAGAGAAGGGGTCCATACGTCTCATTTTGATAGGCAGAAGCAGAGAAGAAACAAACAAGCCTTCAGACCAAAGAGAAAAATATCAGGCAATAGTAATTACCACGCTGCTGCTGCTGCTGCTAAGTCACTTCAGTCGTGTCCGACTCTGTGCGACCCCATAGACGGCAGCCCACCAGGCTCCGCCGTCCTTGGGATTCTCCAGGCAAGAACACTGGAGTAGGTTGCCATTTCCTTCTCCAATGCATGAAAGTGAAAAGGGAAAGTGAAGTAGCTCAGTTGTGTCCAACTCTTCGCGACCCCATGGACTGCAGCCTACCAGGCTCCTCCGTCCATGGGATTTTCCAGGCAAGAGTACTGGAGTGGGGAGAAGTAAAATAAAGTCTCAGAGACTGGTGGCTATTGTCCATGAGGGTGGTGGAGTCAAGATCAGTTCAGTTCAACTCAGTCACTCAGTTGTGTCCGATTCTTTGCGACCCCATGAATCGCAGCACGCCAGGCCTCCCTGTCCATCACCAACTCCCAGAGTTTACCCAAACTCATGTTCATCGAGTCGGTGATGCCATCCAGCCATCTCATCCTCTGTCGTCCCCTTCTCCTCCTGCCCCCAATCCCTCCCAGCATCAGGGTCTTTTCCAATGAGTCAACTCTTCACATGAGGTGGCCAAAGTATTGGAGTTTCAGCCTCAGTGTCAGTCCTTCCAGTGACCACCCAGGACTGGTCTCCTTTAGGATGGACTGGTTGGATCTCCTTGCAGTCCAAGTGACTCGCAAGAGTCTTCTCCAGCACCATAGTTCAAAAACATCAATTCTTCGGTGCTCAGCTTTCTTCACAGTCCAACTCTCACATTCATACATGACCACTGGAAAAACCATAGCCTTGGCAAGATGGACCTTTGTTGACAAAGTAATATCTCTGCTTTTGAATATGCTATCTAGGTTGGTCATAACTTTCCTTCCAAGGAGTAAGCATCTTTTAATTTCCTGGCTGCAATCACCATCTGCAGTGATTTTGGAGCCCAAAAATATAAAGTCTGACACTGTTAGGAACTGACAATTAAGCTAGACAAACACTGCTAGAAGGGGCAGCTGTGTGAGTTTCCTGGGAGAGTATCTGAAGCCACAGGAAGGACTACACAAAGTCCAGAAGGAAAGGAGATTTGACCAAAAGAAAGTTGATGAGAAAGGGAACTCAGAGAAGGTACAAGTCTTATAGGGTGTGGTGATCCAGGGAAGGAAGTCTGTTGTTTGTTCTGAAAGCAGTGGATAACCCTCAGAAGTTTTGAATCAGAGGAGTGTCACACCTCTATTTCTTTTTTTAAAGACTTCTCTCTGCCATACCAGACCTCACTGGTGACTCAATGGTAAAGAACTGACCTGCAAATGCAGGAGATATGTATTCAATCCCTGAGTCGGGAGAATCCCCTGGAGAAGGAAATAACTACCCACTCCAGTATTCTTGCCTGGAGGATTCCATGGATAGAGCAGCCTGGTGGGCTACAGTTCATGAGGTTCTCATGAGCATAGGTCTTGAAGCCAGACTACTGACTCTGAAATCTTACCCAGACATCAACTGTATAACTTGGACAAGTAATTTTGTTGTTGCTGTTCAGTCGCTCAGTTGTGTCCAGCTCTTTGTGACCCCGTGGACTACAGCATACCAGGCTTCCCTGTCCTTCACCATCTCCTGAAGCCTGCTTAAACTCATCTCCACTGAGTCTGTGATACCATCCAACCATCTCATCCTCTGTTGTCCCCTTCTCCTCCTTCCTTCAATCTTTCCCAGAATCATGATCTTTTCTAATGAGTCAGCTCTTTGCATTAGGTGGCCAAAGTATTGGAGCTTCAGCTTCAGCATCAGTCCTTCCAATGAATATTCAGAATTGATTTCCTTTAAGATTGACTGGTTTGATCTCCTTGCAGTCCACGGGATTCTCAAGAGTCTTCTCCAACACCACAATGCAAAAGCATCGATTTTTCAGTGCTCAGCCTTTTTTATGTTCCAGGTCTCACATCCATACATGACTATTTGGAAAACAATAGCTTTGACTAGATGAACCTTTGTTGGCAAATAATAATTTATCAGCTGTAATTTCTTCTCCATGAAAATAGGAACACACTACTTCAAGCTTAATTAGTAATGGAATGACGACCACAGTGTATTTTTAATATTACAAGCCTGTTGGTAGATGCTGAGTAGATGGTGTTGGAGGTTGTAGTGATGGCAGTAATTATTGTTGCTGTCATGACAGCTGCTGCCTTCGTTGTCATAGATTTTGGGTGAGCAAGTTATAAATGAGTCTCTATTTTCTCCTTTGAAAATTAAGGGAGTCAGACTAGATAATTTCTAAGACAGTCTCTAAAATGACTCAAGATCCACTGAAATAAGAAAAGTCTTAAACCCAAAGGATAGAGTTACAGGACATTAGAAAGCATGCCCTGAAAATAGAGGGCAGAGAATTTTTCTGGGTATTCCTTTAAGTGCTTCCTCTGCCCCAAAGGCCAACTGTTCCTTCAGATGAAGTTTCTATACCCACAACAGTCCACTGAGCATGGCCTGTCAAGACACAATTACCCTCCATGTCTCCCTGCTTCAGAGTTTTAATAAGTCTCCCAAGTTAAGTTTGCTAAAGCTGTTTACTTCATGTAAGTTTATCTCTGTGATTTCTTTCCCCACTGGCCTCTCAAACTTTCACCAATCAGCTATTGTTCAGAACAAGATAAATTTCCCTTTTCTCCCAGAAGTAAAAGGGAGTATCTGGTGCCTGAGTTCTCTATTTGACCCATAGTCAGATTTGTAATTTCTGAGGCCATTTCCCAGCACTCGGTCCCGCACACCCTTGAAAGTAAAGATCAGAAGACAGAGGTAGAGAACTTTCTCTGGCCCAGTCTCAAGCAGTGACTCACAACTCAACCATCTCCCTAGGGATTTCATTTCTCCATCAACAGAGTCCTTTGACGCTATCGCAACCACCTCATTCCAGAAACTGCTCATAGCGACCCAAGTACTCAACTAAAAGGTGCCTTGAGGCAGTACCTCCCAACCAGTCCCAAAGGAATTAATTTTAATATCATATGCAGATTTATTACTGCAAGAAATGAGCACTTCCTGCTTCAAAAGGAAGCAGGAGCATGCCTGGGAGACTCGTCTACAGAATACTGAGAACCAATATACAGAGAAAGTCATCAGGCAAGATCCTCCAGGGAAACTCCCTTATTCTCAGGAAAGCATGTGTAGTACTCAAGGAAATGAAAAGTCTGTAAGAACATTCTTGGGAATTTCATCACGGGGAAGTTTGCTAATGACTTCAAGAAACACTCTCCATTAGAAATGAATGGAGCCATGGCCATTTCCCATTGAATGTCGGACCATCCAGGCCAACCCTTAATGAGGTTCTGGGTCTCAAAACCTGTCACCAAAGCAAAAGCTTCCAAGGGCACAAATTACAGTATTTTCAGACATTCATAAGGACATGAGAGGGCACGTATGTTTATTTCATATAAAGGTCATCCACAGGCTACCTGTCAACAAGTTGGGGGAGATTTGTTTTTAACAATCCAGTTCCACATACCAATACATCAGCTATCTATTGGCTGCTTGATCTTTGATAACTGTTTAGCCTCTCAGTAAATAATAATGATAATATAATACTACACTCACAATAATGTTGTGAGAATTAAAGAGGATAATATGTGACTACACTTTGTAAGATATTAGGCTAATGTGTTCATTTGTGTTCATTCAAATAAAAATTTATTAAGATACACAGCACCTAGCTGAGATATGTTAGTATCTTATCTTAACCTGTTGAGATATGTTAGCATCTTATCTTAACCTGGTGGCTAAGACAGCAAAGAGTCTGCCTGAAATGCAAGAGACCTGGGTTCGATCCCTGGGTCAGGAAGATCCCGTGGAGAAGGAAATGGCAACCCACTCCAATATTCTTGCCTGGAAAATCCAATGGATGGAGCAGCCTGGCAGGCTACACCCCATGGGGTTGCAAAGAGTAGTACACTACTGAGCAACTAACACACACACAGCACCTAACTGAGATAATAACATAAGTGCTTGGAACTTAACAGTGAATAAAATATTTCTTTTAAAACTGTCCTTATAGAGCTTGTATTCTTGAGAAAGGTTGGTGGTAGACATAAATTATAATAAATACAATATGTAAGTAAATTACCGATTATAAGAAGAGAAGTACTTTAGGAAAAATCACAGTGCACTGAGAGGAAATGGGAGTACCCATGAGGTGGGTAAGGCTCAGTGATAAAGAACCTGCTTGCCAATGCAGAGATGCAGGTTTGATCCCTGGATCAGAAAGATCCCCTGAAGAAGGAAATAGCAACCCACTCCAGTACTCTTGCCTGGGAAATCCCATGAGCAGGCTACAGTCCATGGGGTCACAAAAGAGTTAGACATGCTTAGCAACTAAACAGCAAATGAAGCAAAGTGACAATAGGAAATAGAATGGTCAAGGCAGGCTTCATTAAAAAGGCGACATCTGAGCAAAGACCTGAGAAAACCAAGGAAGTCAGTCGGGTAGAAAACTCAAGAGGAGGTTCCCAGACATATAGATCCAAAAAAGGAAGCACTTAGGACATTGAGAACCAACAAGGGGGCCAATGAGGTTGGAGGAGAGTGAGATTTGGGGGGAAGGAGTTCAGTAGGTGAGGAAACTATGGAAATCAAAGTAGAAAGAGCACAAACCATGAGGACCCCTTACTACTGTTAGGATTTTGGTTGCATTCTAAGTAAGATGGGGAACTTTGCACAGAATATCGACATGAGCTAACTATGTATTTTATAAAGATAACTGTGGCTTCTCTGTTTATAAAAGACTGGAAGGGAGGAAGCAAAGGGACAAGTTAGGAATCTATTGAATATAGATAAGAGATGTCAGTGCTTGGACCAAAAGGAAAAAAAAAAAAAATAACAGCTAAGGAGATGGTGAAAAGTGCTTGGACCCTGAGTATTATTTTGCAAATAGAGCCTTCAAAATTTCTTAATGGCTTTTTGGATATGGGTTGTGAGAAAAAGAGGAGTAGATTCGATGTCAATGTTTTTTGGCCTGAGATGGGGAAAGCTGCATGAGGATTTGAAGGGAATCCATTGATAAAGACTGAGAATTGGAGGGTAAAATTATGAGTTCAACCTTAGACATGTAGGTTTAAAATACACGACTGACTTCCAAGTAGAGACTCTAGTAGGCAGTTTGGGTATAGGCACCTGAAGATTTAGGAAAGAGGACTGAAGTGGACATTAAAAAACTGGTATTTTTAAGCCTGTTTTGTATTTAAAACCACAGAATCATAAGAGCTTCCAAGCACTGGTTTTATGTAGAGATGAAAAAGGATCCAAGAACTGAGTCCAATGTTTAGAAGCCAAAGAGAAGAGGGCAAACGTTCAAAGGAGACTAAGTAGGAGTAGCCAGTGAAATTTGGCTAAAACCAAGTGAGAAAGTGGTATCCAGAGATAAGGAAGTATTTCCAGTGTTAAATAGTACTGATAGGTCATTGGATTTAACAAAATAAAAGTCACTGGTGACCTTGACAAAAGCAGTGAAGGAGGAAAGGTCTGATTGGAATGGAGAGAAAAGAATTGGAAGCAGCAAGGAGAGAAAGAGTTTGTAGGAGATTTTCTGCTAAGGAGAGCAACGATTTGGGATGCTAGTTGGAGGAGGGGCTGGAGGAGGGGGTCAAGAGTAGGAATTTCCTTTTTTACCGATATTTTTTTAATGTGGCCCATTTTTAAAGTCTTTATTGAATGTGTTACAATATTGCTTCTGTTGTATTTAAAGCCACAGAATTGTATGAGCTCCCAAGTTTTTTTGACTGCAAGTCATGTGGGCTCTTCCCTCCCCAACCAGAGATCGAACCCACCTCCTGCACTGGAAGTTTTAACCATTGCATCACCAGGAAAGTCCTCAAAGTAGGATTTTGAATAAGTGTTAATAAACTGGTGAAAATAATCTGGAAAAGAGAACAAATGGTGATACAGTAGAGAGAACTATGGAAGCAACACCTTGATTTCACATGAGGTGACCGTGCAGAAGTGGACACACTGATTTCAGAGAAGAGCAGAGAGAGCTCATTTGTGGTGAGAGGCAGGAAGGTAGAGAAGGTGGGAGCAGATGGACACTCTATGGTGGGAATCTATGAACACTGCCCTCTAATTACTGCTCCTACTCAGTTGCCATGGCCCCTGGTGATTCCCTGTTAATATGGACTTGTTTGAATTGTAACCTTAAAGCTATATTTTGATAGCAAACTCTTTCTAGGGTATCTTTCCACCACAGGCCTGTTTTGCTAGGGAAGGAAGGAGAAAAGTTAGGATAAGTACAAAGACTATGAAGAACTCTGGAAAGCCATCCCATAACACAACCATCCTGGATATCTAGAGTCTGGACTTCCAAGGGAGAGGAGGTTGGAGAGAAACTGTTTCAATCTGTACATTGTTCTGTCAGGATCACACTGCAGACAAGAGATTCCTGAATATCTATAAGAAATACTGTTCCTACCATCACCCGGTTCCCCAAGTGACATGTGGTTTCTTCTGTCAGTTTTTCCTAATTGCAAATACCAGCTAGAAGTGTTAAACTAGGTCATTAGTTGTCTTAGGAAACCCCTAAATGCATATTTAAATACATACATAAGATACATAAAAAGGACACGATATTCCTTCTGAGAAACCTACTTCCTAGGGTGAAATGGGAACAAGATTATTTCTCACTTTTTTTGTGGAATATAAAACTGTCGCTGAGACTGGCCAAAAAAAAAACAGCACCACAAAGGTCTGAATCCTCAGGGCATGTGAGCGGAGAAGGGCAGAGGCAGTACACATAGCCAGACGGCGATCTCTGGGTGGTGGTAAAGTATGTGTTACATCCAAGAATGGTGTGTGGGGAGCTGGCCGAGAGATTTATACCTGCCCTAGTGCCAAATGTCCGACTAGCAGGTCTGCACTGTAATATTATGAACCAATCTAATTAAGGAAGAATGCCCTGCACTTGGGGAAAGACCACCATCCATAATTCATCAGCTCTAAGAACTGGAAGTAACACGGCAGCAGCTCGGAAAAAGGAGGAAAAGGTAGGAAAAGAGGGCACAGAGGGCGCTGCAAAGTCTACAATTGCCCAGAACTTGTTCAGCCTCCAGCTCTCTTTGCCTGGTCTATGTGCTATCCACACATTGGTGCCCCTAAGGTTGCTGTGGCATAGAATGCCAACCCCTTTCCTGCACAGCCTCTTTCCAAACCCTTAGGAAGCCTCCACAACCATCAGAACCTTGATGAAATATTATTATTTGACTCTATCATGGTAGTAAAAAATAAACATACATTACATTGACTATCTTCACCCATTTTAAGTGTACAGTTCAACTGTTAATTAACTTGACATTGTTTAATATCTAGAACTTTTTCATCTTGCAAAATAGAAACCCTCTCTCCATTGCACACTAATTTCCTCCCCATCCTGCCCCAGGCCTTGGCAATCACTTTCTACTTTCAGTTTCTGTGATATTTCATGAGTGGAATCATACAGTACAGTCATTTTGTGAATTGCTTATGGCACTTAGCAAAATGTTCTCGAGATTTATCAATGTTGCAGCATGTGACAGAATTTCCTTTTTTTTAAGGCTACGTAATATTTCATTGTATGTATGTGCCACATTTTCTATAACCATTCATCCATCAGTAAGCATTTGGTTTGCCTCCACCTTTTGGCTATTGTGAATAATGCTGCAATGAACATGGGTGTGCAAATATCCCTTCAAGATGCAGCTTGGATTCTTTTGGGTATATACCTGGAAGTGAGAATCCTGGAACACACAGCAGCAGGTTCTATTTTTAATTTCTTGAGAAGCCCCATGCCATTTTTCATAGTGGCTGTTCAAATTTACATTTACCAAGAGTACACAAGGGTTCCAATTTCTCTGATTTGTGGATTCAATTTGCATTTCTCTTATGATTAGTTATCCTGAGCATCTTTTCTTATGTTTTTTGGTCTTTTACATATCTTCTTTGGAGAATTATCTTTTCAAGTCCTTTGCCCATATTTTTTAAAATTTTATTGGAGTACAGTTGATTTACAATATTGAGTTAGTTCCAGGTGTACAGCAAAGTGATTCAGTTTTATACATATATGCATGCATGCTAAGTCACTTCAGTTGTGTCCAACTTTCTGTGACCCTGTGGACTATAGCCCATCAGGCTCCTCTGTCTATAGGATTCTCCAGGCAAGAATACTAGAGTAGGTTGCCGTGCCCTCCTCCAGGGGATCTACCTGACCCAGGGATTGAATCCACGTCTCTCATGTCTCCTGCATTGGCAGGTGGATTCTTTACCACTGCTGCCACCTCAGAAGCCTATATATATATATATATAACTGAATATGTATATATATAACTGAGTATGTATATATATCGGAGAAGGCAATGGCACCCCACTCCAGTCCTCTTGCCTGGAAAATCCCACGGATGGAGGAGCCTGGTGGGCTGCAGTTCATGGGGTCACTAAGAGTCGGACACGACTGAGCGACTTCACTTCCACTTTTCACTTTCATGCATTGGAGAAGGAAATGGCAACCCACTCCAGTGTTCTTGCCTGGAGAATCCCAGGGGCGGGGGAGCCTATTGGGCTGCCGTCTATGGGGTCGCACAGAGTCGGACACAACTGAAGTGACTTAGCAGCAGCATGTATATATATATATATGTATGTATATACACTTTTTTAACATTATAATAATTACTACAATTTTATATATTATATATATATTCTTTTTTAACGTTCTCTTTCATTGTAGGTTATTTCAAGGTTTTGAGTAGAGTTCCCTGTGCTCTACAGTAGGTCCTTGTTGGTTATCTACTTTGTATATAGTAGTGTGTATGATCTAATCTGAAACTTTTGATTTATCCCTCTCCCCTTCCCCTTTGGTAACTGTAAGTTTTTTTTTCTATGTCTGTGAGTCAATTTCTGTTTTAGAAATAAGTTCATTTGTATCATTTTCTTAGATTCCACTTTTAAGTGATATATGATATTGGTCTCTGGCTTACTTCACTTAGTATGATAATCTCTGGGTCCATCCATGTTGCTGTTATTTCACTGTTCTATTGCTGTGTAATATTCCATTGTATATATGTGCTACATCTTCTTTATCCCTGTAGATGGATATTTAGGTTACTTCCACCTCCTGGCCATTGTAAATAGTGTTGCAATGAACATTGGGATGCACGTATCTTTTTTATTATAACTTTGCCCACATTTCAGTTGAGTTAGTTGGGTTTGTTGTTGTTGTTGTAGAAGTTTCTTACAAATATCCTGTATGTAGATCCCTTATGTATGATTTGCAAATATTTTCTCCCATTTCATATGCTGCCTTTCACTCTGCTGATTGTCTTCATTGATGTGTGAAAGTTTTTAAGTTTAATGTAGTTCTATTTGTCTATTTTTGCTTTTGGCTCAAAGAGATCTTTTATAAGTAAAAAACTGGTATGTTAGAAGCTATGTCTCTAAGACTTTCTCTTCTTCTTTGGAAAAGGATTAGGGGCAGTTGTTCAGTTGTTGCTAGAAGTTGATTCTACAAGTGTGATCTTTAGACTGTTTCTTCCCATACGTATTCCATATTTTTTATCCTTCTTAGTGTTTACAACAGAGCAGTGCCTAATCTTTTGCTTCTGACATGAATAACAGATCTTTAATCAAACCAGATGAGCTCTTGTAGTAGCTCATGAACAGATGTTCCCACCATGCTTTTTGCAACGGAGCAAGTTTTTCGTTTATGAGCCACAGGGGTAGATGATCCAGATTATCAGACCAACTTGTCCTTCATAGCTGGCACCTGGCCCCTCACTTCCATCCCCACTGGTCCTCTTTCTCCCAAGCTGATATTCTATAATGCTGCCTTTGCCTGTGTGGCTCCATCTGTCTGGAACATTCCTTTGCCACCTTCCTTCCACCATCTTTTTTGCCTCCATTCACCTGGTAATGCCTAGATATCACTCAAGACTCACCTCAGAGCTATCTCCTCCCTCGTTCATGCAAACCCACTCTCACCCTGACCCTCTGTGTGAGCTGCTTTTTTTTCCTGTACCCATAGCATCCTGTGCTTTCTCCTAATTGAGCATTTGTCACATAGTCTACATTATCCCTATCCACTTATTTCCCATTCTCTCCCACCATATGTGGACCATGATGAAGGCACAAACCATCTTCATGGACTTTGCATCCTCAACACTCAGGTCGGTTCTTCATACAGAGTAGATCCCCATTCATCATAGAATGAATAGAATGACAAAGACTAAGGCTTCCAGCTCACTTAAAAAAAATTTTTTTTAATATTGTTTAACTGGCATAATGCCAAAAATCTATGCGTTTTTTTCCTATACATTTAAGAAACGAATAACTTAGCATGAAGAAGAAAGATGATACTCCTACCATGTGTCTAAATTGGTGTGGACAGTTTATGCACAGAGAACATTTCGTTCTCTCTTCTTGACCAGTGAGGGACAGCTTTTTATTCTCACTTAAAATCCAAAATCCTCACGTGCAATTTCAAAATACAAAACCCCTGAACACTGACATTCTTTTGTAATGATTTGACCATAAGATCTGACCTCCATTTCCATTTAAATGACAAGGAAACCTGCCATGAATGGACTTCGTAGCCTTTACTGATTTCACTTAAGAAAAATATTCACACTTTATATTGTTCAAGAAATACTGTTTGTTAAAAAGTGTTACCCTTGGCCACACAGAAAGTGTTATATAGTACAAAGTATATGCACTGTATTATCTTTTTAATAACTGACAAAACCCAAAAACATCTGGTCTCTAGGAGTTTAGGACTTTGGCTGTACTTAAATACTATGCAAGAGCCCAAAGGAGCTTTGGACTCTCCTGTGATGGGAACAACTAGACAATACTTATTAAGCAACCATTGCCCATAAGAAAAAAAAAGAAGAGTCTTCGTTTCCCTGCCCTCTACAATTTCCTTTATTTCATTCAATCTTCGTTTATTGCACTGCTTTCATCACATGAACGGTTTCTACGGGTTACACACAGTTCTGGAGAAACCATACTTACAGTTTGGAGAAACAGGACTTGCCTCAATTTCCCAGTTTGGGATCCCAGACTCAGCAGAAATCCCTGAAACTCACACCCAACAGTGAGCAAGTACATATCAAGGACACTTGATGGTTTGAGCACAAGGAAGTCAATGAGAACATGAGAATCCAGAGATAAGAAAACTTTTGCCCATTTTCCTAGGCTTCCATGGTCTCCTAGATTCTTGGGACCTCTTTGAAAAAAAGAAAAGAGGCCAGCAATGAATGGAATTTTTACTTCTCTGGCAAATTGGGAACCTTGATGTAAGAAAAAAAAAAAGTGTATATCCTTGCCCATTGGAGCTGGTAGACTGAGATTTGTGTAATTAGATGGGAGAGTTTTATTCTACAGACTTACTTCCTGCACTTACCTTATTCTGCTCCCACCATGAATTCTAAGAGAGAATTCTAAGTAGGTCCCCACTGCCTGGCTCTTGATTTGATCCCTGGAAATGCCCCCAAATGAATTTTTTTAAAGTACCAACAGAGCATAAAACATGCAAGTACAATATAACCTGTGAGTGCGAAGTAGAATTTACACTTAAACAATGTATATTTATGATGTTCCTCTCCTTCCTCCATTGGGGAACAGGATCACTTCTGTATACTTAATCAGAACACATTCTAAATCACACCATGTAACAGGCCTTGTGGCAATCTATGATGGCCAAAGTATATAAAATATGATGAAGTTAAGAAGTTGCAGCTGAACTAACAATATATCCTCCTGGAAGGGAGACATTAAATAAATCTTCACTGTTTTTTGATAGCCTATTAAAGTTCCTTAAGAGCTCCAGTAGGTTTGACTACGTTTTTTTTTTTAGCCTTAATGCCTTAAACAACCTCTTGTAATCATAAATATAACACTAAAAAAAAAGAAAAACAAAGAATTAGCAATTAAATGTGTCTCTTGCTGGGACCAGTCAATGAACAAGACCTTCCTCCAAAGGGAAGTAAAGGATTACACAAAAAGCCAGGCTATATGGGAATCTTTTTTTTTTCTTTATCCATTTGTGGGGATTTAAGGCTGAGTTTTTATTCTTGCTTGGAAAGGTGGGAGGGCAACACCTTCTGATAAAGACAGGATCATTTTTCATCAGGTAATCTCTCTAACAGAAACACTGATGGAGAAATTTTATCTCACCCTGAAGTTAAACTTAGTTTCATTTGTTAAGCAAATGGCTTAATTAAAATAATTCATAATTCTTTTAATAATAGTTTTTTTTTTAAACCCTAAACATATCAATGCTAGGAATTTGGGAAGATACAATCTCAGTAACTACTGAGGAAAGAAGAGGGCAGCAAACAAGTACAAATGAATAAAATTTCATTCAACACATATTTTCTCTTATAAAATGTCACAAAAAAGATTTATCTGCTAAGTACATAACCAAAGTGAAATCACTGAAAAATATTGTCCAGTCAGCTAGGTGGTGCCTCAGTCAAGTGCCTCATAATGTTTTTAATTAAGTAACAGACACTTGGTAAAATCTGGAAAATTTCATGGACAGAGGAACCTGGTGGGCTACAGTCCATGGCGTCTCAAAAGACTTGGCATTGACATGACTTAGCAACTAAACCACCACCATAGTTAAATGAATATAACAGATCCAAGCTTCTTTGGGGCATTAACAAAATTTTTATCACCAATTACTTTCCTTGTATTTTTTTAAAGACCACAGACAGGTATTTATTACAGCTGGATGCCACATAAGTTAATAATATACTGTGACAGCCAGAGGTGTTCAAAATACTGGCATAAGGACTTCCCTGGCAGTCCAGTGGTTAATACCTCTCCTTCCAATGCAAGGAGTGCAGGTTCAATCCCTGGTCAGGGAATTAAGATTTCACATGCTTCTTGGTCAGAAAACCAAAAACAGAAAACAGAAGCAATATTGTAACAAATTCAACAAAAACTTTTTTTAAATGGTCCACATCAAAAAAAAAAAAAAAACTTAGAAAAAAATACTGCCATAGATTTAATGGTATTGAGACAAAAGTAGGGGTGAGAAAAGAGGAAGCAAAAGGTTGGCTTAAAGCTCAACATTCAGAAAATGAAGATCATGGCATCTGGTCCCATCACTTCATGGGAAATATATGGGGAAACGGTGGAAACAGTGTCAGACTTTATTTTGGGGGGCTCCAAAATCACTGCAGATGGTGACTGCAGCCACAGAATTAAAAGACGCTTACTCCTTGGAAGGAAAGTCATGACCAACCTAGATAGCATATTCAAAAGCAGAGACATTACTTTGCCAACAAAGGTCTGTCTAGTCAAGGCTTTGGTTTTTCCAGTGGTCATGTATGGATGTGAAAGTTGGACTGTGAAGAAAGCTGAGCGCCAAAGAATTGATGCTTTTGAACTGTGGTGTTGGAGAAGACTCTTGAGAGTCCCTTGGCCTGCAAGGAGATCCAACCAGTCCATTCTAAAGGAGATCAGCCCTGAGTGTTCTTTGGAAGGAATGATGCTAAAGCTGAAAGTCCAGTACTTTGGCCACCTCATGTGAAGAGTTGACTCATTGGAAAAGACTCTGATGCTGGGAGGGATTGGGGACAGGAGGAGAAGGGGACGACAGAGGATGAGATGGCTGGATGGCATCACCGACTCGATGGACGTGAGTCTGAGTGAACTCCGGGAGTTGGTGATGGACAGGGAGGCCTGGCGTGCTGCAATTCATGGGTTCGTAAAGAGTCCGACACGACTGAGTGACTGAACTGAACTGAACTGAAGGAAAAAAAAAGCATTAGTCGCTCAGTCGTTTCTGACTCTTTGCAATCCCATGGACTGTAGCCTGCCAGGCTCCTCTGTTCAAGTAATTCTCCAAGAAAGAATACTAAAGTGGGTAACCATTCCCTTCTCCAAAGGATATTTCTGACCCAGGGATCAAACTCAGGTCTCCTGCATTGCAGGCAGATTCTTTACCATCTGAGCTAACAGGGAAGCCCCTAAAATGAAAGTCGTGTCCAACTCTTTGCAACTCCATGGCCTGTAGCCCAGCAAGCTTCTCTGTCCATGGAATTCTCCAGGCAAGAATACTGGAGAAGGTAGCCATTTCCTTCTCCAGGGGATCTACCCCACCCAGGGATCAAACCCGGGTCTCCTACATTGCAGGCAGATTCTTTACCATTTGAGTTACCAGGGAATAGAGAATAAACACAAATATTGCTAACTCAAAAGAATAAATGAGTTATATGAAAATGCCTTAAAATTAGCAGAACTGGCCCTGACAAGACTAGGGCTGAAGCAGTGAGAGATTCATGCCCACAGTAAAGCTCAAGCCTGGAGCAGACAAGTCAAGGATGAGGTATGGAGGTCTGCCTGCAGCAGGCTGAAATGCTGAACTTAGTCCTGTTAGAGAAAAAACTCCAGCCAGAACACTGGGAACCAAGACAGCCACTGTTACTCTTCTAAAGTGGTCTAAAGGACCATGCAAATCATGAAGAGCAACTGGTAGGCAGAAGTCACAACGGTGGGGAAAGGAACTAAAGAAGGGAGAATGGAAACCAACAAACAGAAACTCAACTCTTGCAGACTCATCCAAGTTCTGGTGGGTTAACTCATAAGTCCGCACACGTCAAGAAATGTCTCTTTTGTACCGGCACTGTGCCAAGTCCTGACACACGGGATTTTGTTTTACATCCCAAATAAAGATACTAATTTATAATTTCAAAATTACAATTTTAAGCTTCAGGAGAACAAGGGATTCCCTAATGTACCCCTAGAGCCCAGGTCTTGACATAGGGTAGATTTATTGACTGCAGATGAATGTTCCAATGGGCAAACGTTTATAAAGACGCACTACGTAAAATTCCATCCTCTGTGGAACTTAAAGCTCGTTTAAAGTAACCTCAAAATAGCTGCATTTACTGTCAAAGCCAATAACAATGGATGCTAAATCATCATAAAGACAGGCTGATTTTCAACCAGAATACAATGCGGTTATTGACTCTCTCCTAGTACTTTACTACACCCACAGTACCTTGGTACATCCAGAGCTTCATATCAAAAGATAACATATTAGTAATGAGAAGGATGGAATTCCACTCTAAAACTATACAGGGGGCTTCTGAGCAGAATGACATGTTATTAATTGTGCTGGTCTGAAGAAACAAAATAATTACAAAAGGAGAGAAATAAAAGAACCAAAATAGGTATCCACAATTTTTTCTGGTATCTTTCTTTCAAGGAAAGAAAGGGTTTGTTTTGCAAATAGAAAGTCCAAAGAGGCCCCGGAATTGACATCAGGTACCTTGTGGCTCAGTGGCAAAGAATCTGCCTGCCAATGCCAGAGATGCAGGAAATGCAGGTTCTATCCATGGGTTGGGAAGATCCCCTGGAGAAGGAAATGGCTACCCACTCCAATATCCCTTCCTGGGAAATCCCTTGGATAGAGGAGCCTGGCTGGCTACAGTCCATGGGGTCGCAAAGGGTCGGACATGACTGAGCAACTAAACAGCAACCACCTTGGCAATAACCTGAGTAAGGAATTCACCCCTGCCCACAAGCCCAATGACTGGCTCTCCAGCCAGAGGCACAGCCCCAGCCCTTGGCAATCTACCCACGCCACTGTGGCCATCAGTCACTTCCTTTTATTCAAAAAGGTCCATCTTTGGACGTTTACAATAGAAGTTATTCAAAGTAATTATTATTTCTGTAATTTATTGGCCCCTTTGACTTTTTCTTCTGCATAGATGTGTACAGAAGCCTTCATTTCCTCCCTTCCTCCCCCACCTGCTCTTAGCACCTCACCTCCTTGAGCCCAGCTGATACAGACCATCGCCACATTCTCAGCTTTACCTCAAAGGCAATTTCATGTGCTCTCTGCCCCTGTTCAGCACTCTGCTCCAGTTCTTCTCCCCATTTCAATAGGAAAAGCAGAACAGATATCCCTACAGAATGTTGTCATCACCTCATAAGGCCCGCAGCCTGAACATAAAATACTTCCGATTTCTCAGTTTTCTCTCAGCCTGAACGGATTACAAGTAGGGCATTTAACATCAAAAGCCAAGAGGGACCACACCATGGCTCTGAATGAGAAGCAGAAGCAAGAGTCATGAAGCAATTCGGAAACTTGGGAGTTTGGGGAGTCAGAAGTCTAAGTATCCTACAGAGAATGTGGGTCTGATCATCAGAATATTCCCAAATACAGAAAGCAGGAAGTTGGCCTGTGTTTAAAACATGACTTCACAGCATACAGATTTGGATAGCACAAAATGAAAAAATAAAAATGAAGCTCAGATGGACTGCTCAATTGTCACCTGCCTCCAAAGGAGACCCAAAATATTGCTGTGGTGCTGGAGAAGACTCTTAAGAGTCCCTTGGATAGCAAGCAGATCAAACCAGTCAATCCTAAAGGAAATCAACCCTGAATATTCATTGGAAGGACTGATGATGAAGCTGAAGCTCCAATTCTTTGGCCACCTGATGCAAAAAGCTGACTCAAGGAAAAGACCCTGATGCTGGGAAAGATTGAGGGCAAGAGGAGAAGAGGATGACAGAGGATGAGGTGGTTGCATGGCATCACTGACTCAATGGACAGGAATTTGAGCAAACTCCGGGAGATGGTGAATGACAGGGAAGCCTGGCATGCTGCAGTACATGGAGTTGCAGAGTTAGACACAACTTAGCAACTGAACAACAACAAATCTTCCAATTCATAGATAATGTAGAGCTCAGTAGTAGGAGATGTGACTTTCTCTATTTCAGAGGATACTGGAATCTAGGATCTGGAAGGAGGCTTGCTACCCCCTCAGCACTTCCCTATTGATACAAACTGCTGCTGCTGCTGCTGCTAAGTCACTTCAGTCGTGTCCAACTCTGTGCCAACCCAGAGACAGCAGCCCACCAGGCTCCCCCGTCCCTGGGATTCTCCAGGCAAGAACACTGGAGTGGGTTGCCATTTCCTTCTCCAATGCATGAAAGTGAAAAGTGAAAGTGAAGTCACTCAGTCGTGTCCGACTCTTAGCGACCCCATGGACTGCAGCCAGCAGGCTCCTCCATCCATGGGATTTTCCAGGTAAGAGTACTGGAGTGGGGTGCCATTGCCTTCTCCGATTGATACAAACTAGGGGACCCCAATACATTTTTGCTTTAACAGAAGAACATCCTAAGAGCAAGTAAAATTTTGAAAAAGGTTACTTGTGAGCACTGTTGATTCTCACTCCTGTCCACCATGCTCAGCCATGACCTACCAGCTTCTCTTTGCAGGATATAGAAGAGGGTTCAACTTTCTCTACCACTCACTGTTCAATCAAGGGAGCAGACTCTCTTTGCCAACCATCTCTAAAGCAAAGAACAAGATTAATGATCCTTTGCTTTTATAAAGCACCCTGAGTTTCAAAAGCAGTTTAACATGCTTAATCTTTTCTGCTGGGATAATTGGCCCCTTCTATCTATTTTCTCTCCCCTGGTGATTGGCAATAATTCCAATTGCTTTGATCAGATGAAAAGTCATTGTGTTCAGCTCTAGATGAGATCTATACCATTTCCTAGTCTGTTTGGTTGATTACTTCTCGGTTGCATTCCCCCATTATTATATTTAGAATCTATTCCTGCTTTAAGCAATGTGCTTTTAAATTTCTGCTAGAGAATTACAGAACCCCCCAAATTCAAGACTAAGTCTATTTGCTGCCTTTGAGTGTGAAAAAAAAATAATATTAATTAACTGTGTGAGACCCATCTGTCCTCTTCACCCTGGTGAATGCCAAGAGTTCCACCCACCACCCCCCCAATTTGGTGAAAGTCACGATTCTTCTCTGAGTCTCTTTTTTCTTATGAGAAGAATAAATTGGGGAAGAGGGGCAACAAATCAAGAAATATAATCCTCCTAGGCAGACTTTCCATCTTTCATTAGACCAGACCTCACAAACCAAAATGCCTACAGAGGCCAGATAGATCAGTGCAAGCGAGCAGGGTTAGCATGAAATACTGAGAGTGGGGGGGATTGTGGCAAACTGGTAAGTGCAAGCACAGCCCTCACAACATGCCCATCTGTTCAGTTCTAGCCAGTTGTTAAATAGAAATGCAGGTCTGGAGTACTCAGATCGTTAGATTTTTCACAAGGCTCCCAAAGTCAGAATATTTTAATGTGAAATTTCCCAATTTGTAAACATTGACAACTAATTAAAAACATTTCAAAACAATGTGAAGGCCAAAGAAAACATGTCCATGGACCAAATGTGGCCTGTGAGCCTTGGTGTGCAACCTGCATGATAGGCTGAAGAACTATTTAAATTCACTAAGACAGTTGGGGTACATAAAGGAGGAAAGAGAAATGGCATAGCCTCCTGGCTTCAGATGGAGGTTTAACAACCTGCGGGGAGGAAAGGTAGGTCCCCAGGGAAACCCTGGGCAAGCAGCCAGCACTGGTGGGCTCAGGCCTTTTGGACTGACGATCGTTTCACTTTGTCCAAGAAATAATCTCCTTAGAATAACTTAGGAGATAGAATTGGAAGCCTTATTTAAAGAGCCTATGAGTGTGAATAGATAAATAATAAGTGCATGTGCTTATTCTACAGTAAAAAGGTGCAAAAGCAAATGGGGCTGAGATTTCAGGTCCCAGTTTTACCAGGAAAGAAACAAAAATGGTGGGAAATTGATGAGGGACATGCTGAGGGATAGTGATGTGAGATGAGGGCGAAAGCACAGTTTGCAGCATAGACCCTGGGGGGGAGAGCAGATCCCACGGTAGACAGTATCAGAGCCCACGTCCCCCAACTCCCCCCCTCCCCTCATCACTACTCGGGTTCAACCAGACAGAACTGATCAAATGAACACAAGTTCCGAGAGTGCCTGTCTCTCTCTGAATCTGCATCCATTCTGTGAACAACTGTCCACAGCAGGACCCTGGAAATACTCTTGAGGAGCATTGTAATGGATCCCTAGGACACCAAAGGGTAAGGTCTAGTGCACAGAGCTGAAAAATAATATTTGCTAATTTACAACTATTAATTAAAAGCCCCGTCACCAAGACAAAGCACTCTAGCATGACTTTCACATTTCCCCCCAAGGTCATTTCCAGCTTCTCCAGCAAGGGAATTGGAGGAGAACGCAGAGTAAGAACACGGTGCTTAAGCAAGTAGGCTGGGGAGCAGACAACGTCTTCAGGCTTCAGATTTGCACAAACAATCCTGCCTCCTCAGAGCTGAGACAATGCCCTGCATTCACAGAGATCTCAGGAGCTCCAATGCTCTGCCGTGGAGCAGGAAAAAAACTAGACTTGAATTGAGAATAAATTGGTATTCACTAAATGGCACTCCTGAATTTACTGCAGCCTTCACCTTTGGAGGGAATTGCCAAGGTGCTCATAAAAGGAGAAATGATGAATATTCAGGATGTCTTTTGAATCCATTAGGCAACCGAGGATGAGGTCTCCATATGTAGAACTTCTGGTTCTTTCCTCAGGCTGTTAAGGAGACTGCCAAAATGGCCGTCTGCAGGAAAAAATGGACCCCAGGCCTGCCAGTGGGGAGAAAGTCTGAATGCCAAAGGTCAAGTCCATGGAAATAAACCAGGTTTAGGAGTTTTTACAAAGGAAGAGATCTATAAATTTTGGCTTTCTGGACACAGTGAATGAGAGTGTGTCTGTCTGTTTGTAGGAACATTGATGAAAATGTAGTAGCAGGCTATTCATCGTACTGTCAGCCTTTGTTGCACAGGATCAGATGTTCTGCAGATCTAATTGTGTCCATCCCACACAGGAAAATCCCAGACAATCTATATCGGGGCCTCCTGTAGTTTTGTCAGCTGGGCTTACCAGAAGCAGAATTGTTTGTGCATCCCTGAAGACTGCGAACTCTTTGCTCCATAGTCTGCTTGCTTAAGTCCTGAGTATTTGCTCTCATAGCTTACACAAAGAGGAACTGTGAGTTTTTTGTGCTAAAAAGAATTATAGGAAATAATTCAGCGAAGACCATCAACTCCCAGGAATACTGAATATAGGTCAATCAATCCTTAAGGAAAGGGAATTTTTGAAAAAGGAATGATACAAGTCACTTATCAGTTCCCTCCCCTTTAAAATAAAGGCATAAAGTCAGATCCCAAGCAACAAACATTCAGGAAAGCCATCTGTGCACCAAGCCATGGGATGGAAATAGACACCCTTCTTTTCTTCCAGGCACTCATGCTTTAGCAAAGAAGACATACGAGTACACGTACTTGTATACCACGGAAATATGCACAGAAGCAAACCTTTAATTGCATGTCAAAACATCTATGAAAGGTGCTATGTCAACTCAGACAAGTGATTCATTTTGGTAGGGGTGGTGGGAGGAGAATCAGATGGAATACAACACAGGCTAGGAGACATTTGAACTGGGTCTTGAAGAAGAAGTTCAGCAGGAGGAGAAAACTTACCAAAGGTAGAGTCTCAGATGACGGGCCCTACCAGGGTCAAAGCTAGTGGGTAAAGAAGCACAGGGAGGAGTAGGTGACCAGGTGGAAAAAGCATCTAATTATTTTGTAGGAAACACAACTACCCCTCCGGGAGATCATGTGCGTGTCCCTGTGTTCTAAATCAGGAATCAGAAAATAGAGTCGTGTATTGAAAAGTCCCTTCCAGAAATAACATTCCATGAGTTTTAGAATTTTAAGTGACAGGAGAAAGTTGAACAATTCAAGAAAAGCCTTGAACCTAGTGGTCTCTATTTTTTGCTAGTTTATGATGATAAGTGAAAATGGTGGTAGTCGGCAGGATTACCAACTGGGCCCCAGGTTTGCTGTTTATCGCGATCGATCTTACATAACCTTCCAGTCAGGCAAACCAGTGCCCATCCTTGAGGAACTGGGGTGTGGCCAGGTCCAAGAATGCTCCGATGTCCTGGACACAGGTTCTTCTGTTGTAGTGTTCTTAATTCTCACATAAGGGAAAATTGTCTAGTGTTGTCTATTTCCTTCACTGATTCTTCTTCTCATGTATCATGGACAAGTCTGGGGATAGATTTACTTTTTTTAGAAAGGAGAAAATGCCTTTATATGAGAATCTACCTAAGTTCATTTTACTTGTACAATAGCCAAATATGAATAGGATAGGTGAGAAAACTAGGGCCTAGGGGGGGTGAAATGATTATTCCAGTTACCAGAGCCAGTCAAGGCAGACCCAACACCCACCTGGTCTAATTCTCTTTCTGCCCCCAAACCCACTCAAACTTACCACCCTTCAAAGCATGAACTAAATTAATATAAATATTTTCTAAAGAGACATGAGTAGCAATATCTAGTTTGTGTTAGGATGAGGAATTCTAATTTATGAAGAATTATAACACAAACAGACATATGAATATTGCATTATAAATGTTAAACTGTTTATTATATATTACTATTTAGTATATATAGAGCCCATCATAATATGGCACATTATCAAGTAGATGAGATATAACTATAACTTAAAAGGTGTTTGAGGCACATTGAAAGTTTAACATAGCATACTAAAAGCACAATTCCTGAAAAAAGAAAGTGAGTAAATAGGACTATCAAAATTAGAAACATTTGCTGTGCAAATGACACTGTTAAGGAAATGAAAAAACAAACCACAGAGCTGAAAACATATTTTCAGAACACAAATCAGAGAAAAAAAAAGCTTGTATCCTGAATACTTTTTAAAGGAACTTAAAACTTAACAATAAGAAAATAAACAACCCAATTATCATTAGGGAAATGCAGATTAAAAACACAATGAGATACCATCACAAACATAAAAGAATGGCACACATAAACACACACAGAAAATGAAACTCACAATTCCATATGCTGGAAGTGAACGGATAAAGTAAACTGTGGTATATCCATACAATTTGATACTACTCAACAACTAAAAGAAAAAAAATTTAATTCATATAATACCATGAATAATTTTAAATACATTTTTAGTGAGGAAGACAATTCCCAAATGCTATGTATTATATGATTCTACTTATGGCATTTTGGAAATGTCAAAACTATAAGGATGGGAAAGAGATCAGTGATTATCAGACAGGGGAGTGATGACTACAAAGGAGCCATACAGCAGAATTTTAGGATACTGGAACTGTTCTTTGTGGTACTTTGGAGGTGAGTAAATGACTCTGAATTTGTCAAATCCCATAAAATGTTACAACACAAAGATAAATTTCACCATGTGAAAGTTTTCTAAAAATCTACCAGAGTATTCAGGAAAACTCAGGCATAATTCAGGCAGATTATGAAAAATAAATTTAACTATATTACAAATATATGACAAGCTTTCCTTAAAAGACTAGAGAAAAAGGGAACCTAACTGAGAAACTTTGGAAAACAGTTTTTCGACCCCATATTGTAAGGCTAAAGGCAAAAAGGAACTGTATTTTAGCACTCTACTCTAGCTATTTCTCATGGGGGAGGGGGATGCACAGATAAACAATTTTGAAACTGCTTTACATGTATTCTCGGGTTGAACAACTAAGCAAATACATGATAACCAATGAGATTCAGATCACTCACTGTCAAGGGAAGAAACTACAAATAACAAAAGGAAGTCCAGAATAGATCCTGTGGTACTGACTGGATTAGAATCAGAGTTGTCAATACGCATACATGCTTAAACGGTGGTGCAGTGGCAAAGAATCTCTGAGCAATACAGGAGACACCAGGGGATCTTCCAGGGTCAGGAAGATTCCCTGGAGTAAGAAATCGCAACCCACTCCAGTATTCTTGCTGGACAATTCCATGGACAAAGGAGATTAGAGGGCTATAGTTCATGGGTCAAAAGGAGGTGGACATGACTGAGCAACTAACATAAATAAATATAGACTTGTGATTCATGAGTGAGTATATATATATATACATATATTTCCAAACTCTCTCTGTTCAGAGGTACTAGAATCAGTGACACCCTAAGAACAATAAACACCCCTACTGCCCAGATTTTGATTTCTAAATACCATTACCCACCATAAGAACCAGGAATCCTTAGGGAAATGGCTGACTCTTAAGCTGGGTAGAGAAAATGTGAACCCAAAGTGTCTTGAAGTTCCAAAAAAAGCAAAGAAGTGCTTAAAAAAATATATGAAAACAAAAGGATGAGGGCATATCAAAAAGACACCTCAAAGAGCTCCCAATAAACAAACCTCAAACAATTAGAGCAACAAGATAACGATTGTGTTGGATTACAAGCTAAAAATAAAATAAATATCCATAAATCCATACTTGATAGACATAAATGCTTAAGTAAATAAATGAAAGAAAATAAGGACCAATCTTCCTGACAGGTGAGGCCCAATTAGTAAGGCAGAATGAATGAGAAAAATAGAAAATCATCACTAAAACATAGCAATAATTATGGTAGGTAAGATCCACTGATGCATGTTAAAAATTAGGGAGAGAATAGTGCAGAACTTCAGAGTACCTTTGAAAAATATTTATTAATTACTGTGGTGGTTTTAACAAACATCAAAATCTTTGATACTCCTCCTTCCACGAAAGAGCTTAATTGCCCTCCCCTTGAATCCAATGGGCTGAAAATATCGACTCACTTCTAACAAATAGAGTATGAAAAGGGAAAACTTGCAAATTTGCAGGGGAGAAACTTGGCAGACACAACCTTGACCAACTAATTGAGGCTAATACAACCAGCAAAACAAAAAGAAAACAAGTCATGCTGATATTGTGCACCTGGTATGGTGCTTCTGGTATATTCTCCCCAGTCATCTATAATCTCAGTCTAATCATAAGAAACATCAGATAAATGCAAGTTTAGGGGCCGTCTACCAAACACTTGACCCAAAATATCAATGTCATTAGAGACAAGGAAAGAACAAGAAGCTATCATAGATTCAAAGAGACAAAGGAGTTATGACAACTAAATGCAACATCATAGCCTGGACTAGATCCTGGAACAGAAAATCATTGTTAGACAAATTGGAGAAATTGAATAAAGTCTATAATTTAGCTACTGTTACTGTACTGATGCTAACTTCTTAATTTTGATAAAAGTACCGTCATTATGTAAGATGTTAACATTGGGGAAGCTGTATGAAGGTCATAGAAAACTCTCAATACTATCTTTCCACTTTCTTTCGTTTTTTGAGGCTCTCTGCTGTGATGAGCCAGGGCTTCACCAGGCTCGCGGTCCAGGCAAGAGGCGGGTGCCAAGCCGGGAGCACGGGCTCGAACGGTTTTCTTACATCCAGTATAGTATCATTCACCTGTGTATGATTGCTAATTTCCTCTCCTAAGGCCAGGGTCCTTAGAGATTTCCCACCACACCATATAGAAATGTGAAACAAAAAAGAGAACAGGGGAAATGCCTTGGAGAAGGAGGAGAAGAGAAAAACAAAGATATCCCAGCCTGGCTTTGCCATTGTTACACTCCATCATTCTGCTTCCCTCTCCCATCACCATATTTGCCAAGGCACAGGTTAAGCTGCCATAACAAAAGCACTCACAAAAACAAAGGTTAAATAAGATTGGAGTTATTTTTTTTTCTCATTTTGCAATAAATTTCTTTTTGTTTTGTTTTGTCCATGCTGTGTGGCATGTGGGATTTTCGTTCCCGCACCAAGATTAAACCCATGCTCCCTGCAGTAGAAGCACAGTCTTAACTACTGGACCAATGGAGAAGTCCCCTCCTTTTGCAGTTTCCAAGTACAGAGTCCAGTGCTTACAGTGTGACTCTGCTGTCCTCCATGAGACTTCAGTCTCTGGATTGAAGTTAACTGCTCCAGCCCCCACCATCTTCCAACCACTGGGAAAGAGAAGAAAAGGCAGGAAAACTCAGGTCCCTCCCCTGGCATGTTTTATTCTATCCACATCCCACTGGCCAAAAGTAGTTCACGTGGCCTGACCAAAGTTGCAAGAAAGCCTGGAGATATAGTTTCAAACAAATGCCTGCCATCAAGCAGCAGTTCTACTAGTAAAGAACAGAAGGATTTTTAAAAAGAGGGGACTTCTTTGGTGGCCCAGTGGTAAGGAATGTGCCTTGCAATGCAAGGAATGCAGATCCCTGGTCAGGGAACAGATCCCACATGCTGTGGGGCAACTAAGCCGAAGTACTGCAACTAGACAAACCTGTGAGCTGCAGCAAAGAGCCCCTGCACCTCAATGAAGACCCAGCATAAACAAAAAAAATGAAAGAAAGGATTGGTTTGGGTGGACAAGGAGCAGCCACTGTCCCTCATTCAGATGCCTTTCACCAAATTGTGCCATGCACTGCTGGGGGATTGCTGCTGAGTTGCTTCATTCGTGTCCGACTCTGTGTGACCCCATAGACGGCAGCCCACGAGGCTCCCCCATCCCTGGGAGTCTCCAGGCAAGAACACTGGAGTGGGTTGCCATTTCCTTCTCCAATGCATGAAAGTGAAAAGTGAAAGGGAAGTCGCTCTGTCGTGTCCGACTCTTAGCGACCTCATGGACTGCAGCCTACCAGACTCCTCCATCCATGGGATTTTCCAGGCAAGAGTAGTGGAGTGGGGTGCCATTGCCTGGGGGATTTTCAGTCCCTTAAAAGGAATGACAAAAACACAATCTTAAATCTGACAGAAGACAAATCAAATTTTATAGAAGACAATATATGATGACATCATGGGGTATGGGTTGGATATATGATGACAATATATAATGACATCATGACATGGGTTGGATTCACCTGGGGAGAATACGTGAACAACCAAAGGCAGCATCCAAGTGTGACAATGTTTGGGGAAAAAGTCTCCATTCTCCACTCCTTTCACTCCAACCCTTTGCACTCTGACTGTGCATCTCCTCCCATGGAGAGAAAGAATCTATTTCCACACTCTTTGAATTTGGACTACCTTCATGGCTTGCTTCATTCAATAAAATGCAGCGGAAGTGACACTTCAGCAGAAGTACAAGTTCCAAGTCTAGGTTCTAGAAAGCCTTGCACACCCTGCTGGTTCTCTTGGAAGGCTGCCACCACCTGCTAAAGGATAGAGGAGCAAAGAAAAGTCATGCCAACCTGGGCCACCCTGCCCCAGCCAGCTCCCAGTTAACCCACTGCTGACTGCAGGTAGATGGGGAGTCTAGCCAAGATCAGCAGAGCCTGACCCAGATCAGCAGAGCTGCTCAGCTGACCCACAGACTCGTAAGCTAAATAAATGATTACCGTTTAATGCCACGAAATTTGGGAGTGACTTGTTATATAGTAATAGCCATCTGATAAAACTAGTAGAGCTCAGTTCTCTCCGGACAGGCTGTGCTTAGTCACTCAGTCATGTCCGACTCTTTGCGACCCCATGGACTGTAGCCTGCCAGCCTCCTCTGTCCATGGAATTATCCAGGCAGGAATACTGGGGTGGGTTGACATTTCCTTCTCCACTGGATAGGCTACTGGAAAGGAATCAGAGAGATTGCGAAACTGGAGAAACTGGAGTTGGAAAGCTGTGAGGAGAACCAGGAGTGTGAAAGGCAGAGACCAAAGCAGATGTTTCAGGATGAAGGAAGTGGTTCTCAAGCCAATGATCTTCTGTTACCATTCCTGGTACCTGCCAGTTTACCACCTATTCCAACTACTAGACTCAATTTGCTCCAATCATCTTCTTCCCAGGCCAGAGGATCATCAGTACATGCCTGCCATCTCCTGCTCAGCCTTATGCAGCAGGTATTCACATACAGCTCCTTATTGTCCTAATAGGCAATTGGTTCTTTCTAATGATTCTCTCAATAAATGGAATAATATTACAATGACAATTGGCAAGAAAGAGGAAAATGCATAAGAGGACATGGCATGGAGACAAGCACATCCTAGGCTATGTATATGTGACAACTGCTTTTCTCATCCAGTTCTCTTATTTTGAAATCTTCTGGGAAGGGACTCAGTATTATTAGGCATTAATACAAATTGTTTGCCGGTTAGTCACCAAGTTGTGTCTGAATCTTTTGTGACCCCCATAGACTATAGCCCACCAGGCTCCTCTATCCGCGGGATTCTCCAGGCAAGAATACTGGAGTGGGTTGCCGTTTCCTTCTCCAGGGGATCTTCCAAACCCAGAGACTGAATCCACGTCTCCTGCGTTGGCAGGCAGATTCGTTACCACTGAGCCTCTAGAGAAGTCCATTAATAAAATACAGAGTCTTTTACTCATCTAGCCACATGGGAGCCATGTAGGTCTGACAACCAGCAATGAAGACTGTTTTCCTCTGGGACAGAGGGAAGGAGGAGGAGGAAGGGGTTCCAAGTGAGGATGGAAGTGGGGTTGTATTTTAAACACCTACCAGTGAGCCACTGTGCTTTTACACTCAAGGCCCACTAGCACTCAGTTATTTCATGAGCTGCACAATAACATTTAAATCTCATCTTTCTAGTCTCTAACTGGCTAAACAGCTGTGAAACCAGATTACACAATGATGAGAGAAGAATTCACATATGTATAAGCAATATCACAAAAGGCCGCTGTTGTTACCAAACATTCCCTTACCAAATTGGTAAACCTTTCATGCACTTGCTATTCCACAGGTTGGAAAGATTCCCTGGAGGAGGGCATGGCAATCCACTCGAGTATTCTTTCCTGGAGAATCCCATGGACCGAGGAGCCTGGCAGGCTACAGTCCATGGGGTCACAAAGATACAGACATGACTGAAGTGACTTGGCACACAGCTCATTAGGATGTGACAAGATGCAAAGAAAATACAGATGCGCTGTAGGTGTGGATTGAACATCCTTACGCCTGAGTCTCTGTACCAAGACCCGTGTTGGCTGATCACACTCCTGCTCATCCCATTGTGAATGCAGCTGCACTTCCCCCTTGCTGCCCCCATCCCTGGCAACCCATCTGAGGACAGTCACTCCTGGAAGCCACCTGGAAAGTTTTACCCCATAATATGAATTTCCCCTCTATTCATGCTGTTGGGGATGCAATGAGCCCAAGAACATACTGAAAGCCAAGGTTCTAGAGCTGGAGCCACCCACAGTTTCTCTGGGGAGCTGGTCTCTCTCTTTCAGTCTCCAAGGGATGATCCACTGTCTCCACCCACTGCCAGACTGCCCCACATAACTGCTATATTATCATTCTTGCCAGATACTGATGGGCTCTGCAGAACTGGCTGAATGATTTCTCTCTCTCTCACTCACTCTTTCTCACTCCCTGTGTGTCTCATTCTCAGATAGATAGAAGGATGCATAAATAGATAAATGGAAGATGATGCATAGATAGATAGATAGATGCATGCATGTTTAGTCACTAAGTTGTGTCCGGCTCTTTGAAACCCCATGGACTGTACCCCACCAGGCTCCTCTGTCCATGGGATTTCCCAGGCAAGAATGCTGGAGTGGATTGCCATGTCCTTCTCCAGTGGATCTTCCTTCCCCTTCTCCAGTCCCCTTCTCCAGGGGACTCAGGTTTTGAACTAGAGTCTCCTGCATTGGCAGGCAGATTCTTTACCACTGAGCCAAGTGAGAAGCCCAAGATAGATGGATAGACTTAGATACCTGCATCCACATCACACTTTGGCTGAAAAAAAAAAATGTATGCTGCCTTCTCCTTGTCTTCAGGATGGAACCCACACTGCCTACCTGGCTTCCAGGCCCTCTGTCCTCTGTCTCACTTGCTGGTTTCTGCCCCCAATCCCTGTGTTGAGCCTACATGACCTTCATTCTGTCAATGGAAGCATCTTCCAGGTGAAAACACCATCAACTTTCCCAGCCAAAACCCAGCCAAAGTGATAATGGTTCTCCTCCCATGGATACAAGCCTTACAGACATTCTGCTGCCCATCCAGAAACATGTTACTTCCCTGGTCACTGACCAAAGGCAACTTCACAATTTGTCCACTTATTTATTCACTTATTCAAGATGCATTCATCAGGCCCCAGTAGAGCTTGAGCCGGGCCCTGGGCTAGGAGCAGGGGGCTCTCATGTTCTCAAAACCATGTGTATTTCATGCCTTAAGCCAGCACAATAATATCACAGGATGAGTATCATTGTTTCCATCCAGTGGGAATGACAGTGACACAGCAATGGGGGCCTAATTAGCCCCTCAAAGCCACCAGAGATGAGATCGAACTCTCATAACACATGGCTTCTTCCTCCTTATCCTGTGCAAGACTATTCTTGCCCAGCAGTTTTACAAACTAAACACTAATTGATGCGAGAATAGAGGCTGGGAGACCTGTTTCTCAGAACTTGGCAAGTCAGGGCTGGTTAGGTTATTGTCAGAAGTGGGGCAAGGTTACCTGCCTGCTGAGAGCATCAGAGACCATCAGCACCTGAGTGGCTTGAAGATACAAACAGGAGGGTCACAGCAGCCTCTATAAGAGAATTCTCCAGAGTGAAGCCAGGTGAGGAAGACAGATGACAGCTTATGGCGGGTGCATCAGAAATTTCCAAGTGTTTCATTTAATTTCTGTTTAATGATACACTGCAGTGCTCAGTGGGAAACCAGGTAAAGCCAAACTGCATATTGCTTTTTGCTGGCTAGCACTTAGATCCTGAAGATAAGCATCTTGGCTCTAAAATATGCAGGAACAACTGGCTCATGACCACACATCTGCAGGACCCGTGTTTGGGCGTTGATGTAGGGAGAAAGTCAGTAGGAGAGAAGATGGAGGCTCCAGTGAGAGGTTTTGCCAAACTCCAAACACACAAATGATCAAGCCGGAATTTTGCCCCTTCAGATTACCACCCGCCACCATCAACCCTACATCCCCCACGCTTTTGCTGAACTAGTTACGGTTTCAAGGGGGCCCTTGATTTAAATCTTCACTTAATTTCACACATTAAAATATAGGGGAGGAGAATACTACTCAGACATAAAAAAAAAAAATTTTGCCATTTGGGCAAAATTGGCTGGATGGACGTGGATGGGTGTGGAGGGTGCTACTGTAAGTGAAATAAGTCAGACAGAGAAAGGCAAATAGCGTATGGTCTCACTTACATGAGTAGTCTTAAAAATACAAGTGAATATAAAAAAAATATCAGGCTCATAGATATAGAGAACAAACTAGCAATTACTGGGGGGAGATAGGGGTGAGAGAGAGAGGGAGGTGCAAACTGCTGGGTGTAAGACAGGCTCAAGGATGCACAACATGGGGCATATAGCCAATATTTTATAATAACTATAAGTGGAAAGTTACCCTTCAAAATTGTATAAAAATTAAAAATAAATTTTTAAATGTTGAGGAGAGGATCCTTAATAAAGAGCAATAAGGGAAGTTGCTACTGCTTCAAAGTTTGCAAACCTCACATATATTTTATCCCATCTAATAGTCCTGTGAGCTAGGTCTTAGCTTCCCCCACTTTCCAGGTGAAAAAAAAAAAAAAAAACTGAGGCTTAAGTATGCACTGACTTGCTAGGGTTTTTCACTAGGAAGTAACAGTAAGCGAGTTTCAAACACAGGGATTCCCCACAAAGCAGTCTGCTTGAGCATCTAGTCCAGCCTCCACCCATGCAGTGATCCTGTGGGTATTATTTCAGAGGTTCTTATTCACACTACTCCCCCAGAACCTATACTTGCTCCTAGCCAACCCCATTCATTCATCCATTCATTCATTTTTGTTTGTGCTGGGTCTTCACTGGTGCACAGGCTTTCTCTAGTTGGGGTGAGTTTCAGTGTGCAGGCTTCTCACTGCGGTTGCTTTTCTTGTTGCAGAGCAGAGGCTCTAGGGCACATGGGCTTCAGTAGTTGTGACACTTGGGCTCCGTGTGCTTGGGCTTAGCGGTTGTGGCACACGATCTTAGTTGACCCTCGGCTTGTGGCATCTATCTTCCTGGAGCAAAGAATCAGCCTGTGTCCCCCGCGTTGGCAGGTGGATTCTGAACCACCAGACCACCAGGGAAGTCCCTCACTCTCATTTAGAAAAATAAAGCTTGCCTTCTAGGAAAACAAAAAAAGCCACCCTCTACAATTCAAAGGGAACATTTCCCAATTCTGTTCCCTAAAGTTCATTCTAATGTTTCTTCTACTTTTTGGTTTATTTTAAAGGGAAACAGCTATAGATACCACACACCCACTTCCAACAGACAGAAAACAAATAGCTGAAGGAAAACTTCTGAGGTATTTCCCAGCTGAACAAAATAAAAAATGGATGAGGACTCAAAGGCGTTAGCCGGCCTGACATTTTCAGGGTTTTAGCAAAATTATTCATCAGAGTTTCCTCTCAAACTCCAACCTAATTTTCACCAAATTCCCTGAAGTTCCTCATTTAGTTCACTGAAATTTCTTCTACATCTTCTCCTCAGCCCCACCTCATCTTTCCTCAGTTATCACACGCTTGCTCACAATAGTTTGGCTTATTGTTTGTTGGTTTTATGGTCTAATCTAAAATATGAGTGTGTCAAGGCTGTTTTCCACTCAGGCACAAATGGATCATATCACGGCCAGGACAATTAGGCATCCAATTATATTATTCAAACTTTTTTTTTTTTCTTGAGGCATGTTTATAATTACTATGTCTCTTTCAAGTCATAACGCTGCCCTTCCTGGCTTGTGTGACCTTGAAAAGGCCTCTTGTCTTCTTTGTATATTCCAGTGAAGGGAACATCATAATAAATACCTAACAGATTTTTGAGGAGGGAAGATGGAATAACATAGGGAAAAGTCTTTTGAAAACATTAAGAGCCATAAAACTTTTATTGTTTGATTTTTGTTTTGTTTTTTTAATTTATTTTTGGCTGCTCTGGATCTCTGTTGTGGCCCTTGGGCTTTCTCTAGTTGCAGTGAGCTGGGGCTCCTCTCCAGTTGCCCTGCATGGGCTTCTCATTGCGGTGGCTTCTCTTGTTGCGAAAGCATGGGCTCTACGTACGAAGGCTTCAGTAGTTGCAGCACAGGCTTAGTTGCCCCGAAGCATGTGAGATCTTCCCAATCGGGCATCAAGCCCGTGTACCCTGCATTGGCAGGTGGATTCTTAACCACTGGACCACCAGGGAAGACCCTATAAAACTTTTTTTAAGCCTCATTGTTTTATTGGTGTCTATTTCCCCGTCAGTAAGACGATGCTGTTGAATAGTACTTGCCTCAAAGAATGATAGTGAGGATTAAACGACATAGTACATAGTAAGTGTGAAAAACTGTGAGCCAGCGGCAGCCACCACAGGGTTTCCAAGTCCTAAATGACAGGTAAGGCTGTCTCTATTTTGTAGCTGAGAAAACTGAGGTTTGGAAGGTCAGGGAGATTCTGCAAAAGCAGGTCAGACTGCTTTTGAAGCTTTAACCTTTCACTCCTTGTAGGAACATGTTTATATCCATATGACTGGTTTGGAGCAGAAAACCAGTGGTTGATAGGTACCTTTAGTAGGTTTTTGTATTTTGAAAGAAAACAGAAATTCTTTTTCTATTTCTAAAATTCTACTTCTATTTTGAAAAATGGTAAACAGCAGGCCCCCAGGTCCTCTGACCAGATGGCTAAGAATCCAAATAAAAATTCACTAGCACAGAGAACTTTGCTCAATGTTATGTGGCAGCCTGGATGGGAGGGGAGTTTGGGGGAGAACAGATACATGTACATGTAGGGACCAAGTCCCTTTGCTGTACACCCGAAACTATCATAACATTGTCAATCGGCTGTACTCCAATACAAAATAAGTTTTGAAAAAACATTCACCAGTCCAGCTGGGTTGTTTTCTCATTGGCAGCCGCAAATTGAGCACATATTTGTGAGAAATGAAAAATTAAATAGAATGAGGAGACTAGAAGGGAGAGGATCATTGCTTCTGCTTTTAATGCTCGATTATAAACAGTTAAAGAAATAAAGGGAAAAACAGTGAGAAGTTTAGTGAGAAAACACAGTTTCAGACTTTCAGTACAAAGATACCAAATGAGTCACTTTCAAAGCTTTGGAAAGCTTCCACTTATTTCATAGCTTAGATTCCCAGGAGACCTGGTGGTCCTAGCCCTCTAGTGATGGTGGGAGAGGGATAGGAAAGTCCTGAAGACTCCACCTCATTCTGTGGACATGACCTTACAGCAGGTGGTGGAACTTCTTCTGGGAAGAAGAACAAAGTGCCCCCAAGAAAGCCTCTTACCGACCAGCTTTAGTTTGTCTGAAAAGAAGAAAGGGAAAAAATAATTCAAGTCTTCAGCCAAGAACACCAGTTGGGCACACAATAATTCTAAGTCACGTCAGAGGAGATTTAAATAGCATACATCAGCCGAAAAGAATGGGGGAACCTCCAGTACGCTGACTTCATTGATACCCCATTTATCAGCAATTACCGACTCCATTAAAGGCCGAGTTTACAGCAGAAAGAGAAGCAGAGCCTAAAATATGTCCCAGCAGATGGACGGAGAGTGTCGGCAATGCCGTATTTCAAAGGCATCTGCAATGTTGTTATCATTGAACGTGGAGTCAGAGAGGCAGCAGAAAAAAACAGCGGCCCGAGAGCCAGCAAATGATTTACTTGACCCTGGATGGGTAGAACTGACAGCAAAAACCTCATTAATTCCTCAGGTCACTCTGGAAGACATTAATTTGGTTTGGACTCACGACGAGAGGAGATTTTCCAGACATACACCAGGAATTATGAAATCTCCATGGCCGGAGAAAGTATGTCCAAATCGCTTTTTGCATAAATCAAGCTGACTTTCTGCAAAAGGATAATACGCTTAATCAAGGGAGTTATGGAACTTCTTGTGCTTATTAGACAGAAAATATAACAGTATTTTATTTGGTTATCAGTTCTGCGAGAAAGAATTTTTTTTCTTCTTCTTTAAACTAAAGTCTTCTGCCAGCGTGGAAGAGATCCTTCATAAGAGCTAAAAGAAACTGGACGTGTAAATAATTTGTGCACATCAGGATACTTTTGCTTTGCTTTTTCTTTCTGCTTTCAAGTAGGCACCTGTATTCTGTGAGCACCTCCTCCTAGGAATCCCAGCCAGTTTGCCAGCTCAGCTCCCTCCTCTCCGTCCTTCCCTTTTATCTAGAGCTTTCTCAATCCTGGACACATCCCTGTAAATAATGATCACCAGTGGCTTTATTCTGTACATTTTGGTGGACAAGGTCAAAATTAAGAAGTCTGGGATTGAGGTGACTTGAGTTGAAATTACTAAATGTCTAATCCTCACCAGCAAAACCTCTCTGTTCTTTCTCTAAATCTTTGCAAGTCTACACACAAACACGTATCAGGAGAGCTAAAGTTCTCTGGTCCCCAAAAGGAGTCCCTTCTAATACCATGCCATTTAGTGACTTTTAAGCTCTATGACGTTCCCAGAAACCTTGCTTCTTTGTCTTGGTGTTAACCGAGAAAGAAAAAGGTGTGGAATATTTTTCAGGGAGGGGGAAAAAAAAGGTTGATTAAATCCACAATGACCCTGTGGTTGGGTTATTTACATCAATGAATCACTTCATTTGAGGGACACTGACAGACAGATCAAGTTATTCGAAATGATCAGGAGAGAGATTGAGATGCTGCTGGACAGTGAGTTTATCCCCGAGGGTCTGATGCATAAGCCTCAAGGCCCCTTTCCTGATGATATCTCCCCTTGTAAAAGTTGCATCCATCATGTTTAAAGCAAGGTTATCTCTGGCTGAAGAGAACATGCATTAGTACGTTTTACTCATTCAACACGGAACACTCCCTATCAACAGCCGTCTGCTTAAGGGGGACAGGGAGAACAAGAATTAATCACAGGAAGAGACAACTTAAGGGAGTTGGGCTATAAAATGGAATTCATTAGTAAGTCATAAAGTATTACAGCTTCAACTAGCCTTTCCCTTGGACTCGGCTTCCTCTGCCCTGGGACTGCACCAACTCGCTCACCTGACAGCCTAAAGCTGTCCTCACCCCTTTGACCCTCCCATTCCTCTTCCCACTGGAGGCAGAGAGAGCAGAGAGCTTGCCAGTGGTGGGCAGGACCATAAGGTCTCCTGCACACAAACTCCTGCACAAACATTGGGTTGGAGCCTAGAAAAGTTCAATTTGGACAGTAATCTTTATATTCAAGGTTCTTTTCTCATCCTGCCTCTCAGCTTAGAACTGCATAAGCAATTCTTATAAATGTCTGAGACAGAAAAACGTCCTGGTTATAAAGACAGGTTCTGGATCTCACAGACCTGGGCTCACCAGTTCTGACTCTTCTTAGCCAAGTGACCTTGAACAAGTTACTTAACATCTCGGAGCCTAAGTTTCCTGGAGACAAAAATGGAGATAATAATAGTACCCAGCAGAGGGGGAGAGTGAGATAGGAGACAAAGGAACTCTCACTGCAATTCCCTGATCCTGGCATAAGCAAGGCACCCCTGAATAGATGATGCCTATTGTAAAAATATTTTCTTGCTTGTTAATGTTCAATAGTTAAAAATAATAATAATAACAATTTTCCTGTCTCTGTTCAGTTACTTCAATTTGATTAAAAATGCACTTGCTCCTTTGCTTAATCCTGTCTCCTAATCTTCACCAGCACATACATTTACCAGGCCCCAATACATTTTTTTTTCTTTACTGCTACACTAACTGAAGGAGCTACTATTAAAAGATGGCAAAAAAAAAAAATCTCATATTTTTCACCCCTTAATCTCATATTTGAAGAATGTTCAAATCCTTTCAGAATGAAGCAGGAGGGAAGCAGGATAGCAGAAATCTGTCTTGATTTCTTCCTTAAGTAGCCTGAAATTATTCATCTAATGACACAGGGTATACAGAGTGTACCAGGTTAGTCTTTATTCTCTGATGATGAACTATTCAGTTCAGTTCAGTTCAGTCGCTCAGTTGTGTCCAACTTTTTGCGACCCCACGAGCTGCAGCACGCCAGGCCTCATTGTCCATCACCAACTCCCGGAGTTCACTCAAACGCACGTCTATCAAGTCAGTGATGCCATCCAGCCGTCTCATTATGTCGTCCCCTTCTCCTCCTGACCCCAATCCCTCCCAGCATCAAAATCTTTTCCAATGAGTCAAGCCTTCACATGAGGTGGCCAAAGTACTGGACTTTCAGCTTTAGCATCATTCCTTCCAAAGAAATCCCAGGGCTGATCTCCTTCAGAATGGACTGGTTGGAGCTCCTTGCAGTCCAAGAGACTCTCAAGAGTCTTCTCCAACACCACAGTTCAAAAGCATCAATTCTTCAGTGCTCAGCTTTCTTCAGAGTCCAACTCTCACATCCATACATGACCACTGGAAAAACCATAGCCTTGACTAGACGGACCTTTGTTGACAAAGTAATGTCTCTGCTTTTGAATATGCTATCTAGGTTGGTCATAACTTCCCTTCCAAGGAGTAAGCATCTTTAATTTCATGGCTGCAATCACCATCTGCAGTGATTTTGGAACCCAAAAAAATAAAGTTTGACACTGTTTCCCCATCTATTTCCCATGAAGTGACGGGACCAGATGCCATGATCTCAGTTAGGAAACAGGAAAATAATCTATGCATCTAAAATAACCTTCTCTAATTCTTGGAAATTTATGAATTCTACATCAATGCTGCCCCAATTACTACTTTCAAAAGCAGAATAACCAAACTGAAAAATCAATTAACTTCATGATGAAGAAGACTTAACATCAAAAGCTTAAGCAGAGAAGAATTCAAGGGCAGTTTCTTTCTCAAAGCCACCATTAAAATAGATACAATTTTTGGTATCAGTTTCTTCTGCATGAGTTGGTATGGGAAGACATAACCTAACTCAATCCTTAATATTTTAGCACATCACTGAGTAGTGTTAAGTAAATTGGTTAATATCTCCAAGTCTTAGTTTTTCATCTATAAAAAAAAATTAGTCTACCCTATAGACAGAATCCCTGGAGAGGGAAATGGCCACCCACTCCAGTATTCTTGCCTGGAGAATCCCATTGACAGAGGAGCCTGGCAGGCTACAGTCTACGGAGTTGCCAAGAGTCAGACACAACTGAGCCATTAAGCACAGCACATAGCAGAATTGGGCTCCCCTGGTAGCTCAGCAGGTAAAGAATCTGCCTGCAATGCAGAAGACCCTGATTTGATTCCTGGGTTGGGACAATCTCCTGGAGAAGGGATGAGCTACTCACTCCAGTATTCTGACCTGGAGAATTCCATGGACAGGGTAGTCCATGGAGTCGCAAAGAGTCGGAAATGAATGAGTGGCTTTCACTTTCACTTTACCTTTCATCAGATCAGATCAGATCAGTCGCTCAGTTGTGTCCAACTCTTTGTGACCCCATGAATCGCAGCACGCCAGGCCTCCCTGTCCATCACCAACTCCCGGACATCACCCAGACTCACGTTCATTGAGTCAGTGATGCCATCCAGCCATCTCATCCTCTGTTGTCCCCTTCTCCTCTTGCCCCCAATCCCTCCCAGCATCAGAGTCTTTTCCAATGAGTCAACTCTTCACATGAGGTGGCCAAAGTACTGGAGTTTCAGCTTTAGCATCATTCCTTCCAAAGAAATCCCAGGGCTGATCTCCTTCAGAATGGACTGGTTGGATCTCCTTGCAGTCCAAGGGACTCTCAAGAGTCTTCTTCAACACCACAGTTCAAAAGCATCAATTCTTCGGTGCTCAGCCTTCTTCACAGTCCAACTCTCACATCCATACATGACCACAGGAAAAACCATAGCCTTGACTAGATGAACCTTTGTTGGCAAAGTAATGTGTCTGCTTTTCAATATGCTATCTAGGTTGGTCATAACTTTCCTTCCAAGGAGTAAGCGTCTTTTAATTTCATGGCTGGTGACCATCTGTAGTGATTTTGGAGCCCAGAAAAATAAAGTCTGACACTGTTTCCACTGTTTCCCCATCTATTTCCCATGAAGTGATGGGACCAGATGCCATGATCTTTGTTTTCTGAATGTTGAGCTTTAAGCCAACTTTTTCATTCTCCACTTTCACTTTCATCAAGAGGCTTTTTAGTTCCTCTTCACTTTCTGCCATAAGGGTGGTGTCATCTGCATATCTGAGGTTATTGATATTTCTCCCGGCAATCTTGATTCCAGCTCGTGTTTCTTCCAGTCCAGCGTTTCTCATGATGTACTCTGCATAGACGTTAAATAAGCAGGGTGACAATATACAGCCTTGACGTACTCCTTTGCCTATTTGGAACCAGTCTGTTGTTCCATGTCCAGTTCTAACTGTTGCTTCCTGACCTGCATACAGATTTCTCAAGAGGCAGGTCAGGTGGTCTGGTATTCCCATCTCTTTCAGAATTTCCCACAGTTTATTGTGATCCACACAGTCAAAGGCTTTGGCATAGTCAATAAAGCAGAAATAGATATTTTTCTGGAACTCTCTTGCTTTTTCAATGATCCAGCGGATGTTAGCAATTTGATCTCTGGTTCCTCTGCCTTTTCTAAAACCAACTTGAACATCAGGAAGTTCACGGTTCACATATTGCTGAAGCCTGGCTTGGAGAATTTTGAGCATTACTTTCCTAGCGTGTGAGATGAGTGCAATTGTGCAGTAGTTTGAGCATTCTTTGGCATTGCCTTTCTTTGGGATTGGAATGAAAACTGACCTTTTGTAGTCCTGTGCCACTGCTGAGTTTTCCAAATTTTCTGGCATATTGAGTGCAGCACTTTCACAGCATCATCTTTCAGGATTTGGAATAGCTCAACTGGAATTCCATCACCTCCACTAGCTTTGTTCGTAGTGATGCTTTCCAAGGCCCACTTGACTTCACATTCCAGGATGTCTGGCTCTAGGTCAGTGATCACACCATCATGATTATCTGGGTCGTGAAGATCTTTTTTGTACAGTTCTTCTGTGTATTATTGCCATCTCTTCTTAATATCTTCTGCTTCTGTTAGGTCCATACCATTTTTGTCCTTTATCGAGCCTTCATAGACAGAATTAAATAAGGCAATGCAAGCAGAGCAACTATTTCTTAGTAAGGCCTTCTATAAATGACTGTGAGGTGGTGGTACTGTGTGCTGTTAAAAGGTTTATTAAGAATACATGATGACCTTTCACCTGCAAAAGTGAAGTTTGGCCAGCTGTCAAACCAGTTATCACTAAAAGAATATGAACTGCAATCTATGAAGTCATGTGCTGTGCTTAGTCGCTCAGTCCTGTCTGACTTTTTGCGATCCCATGGACTGTATGTAGATCAGCAGGCTCCTCTGTCCATGGGGATTTTCAGACAAGAATACTGGAGTGGGTTGCCATTTCCTCCTCCAGGAGATCTTCCCAACCCAGGGATCAAACCCAGGTCTTCACATTTTGCAGGCAGATTCTTTACCATCTGAGCCACCAGGGAAGCCCAAGAATACTGGAGTGGGTAGCCTATCCCTTCTCCAGGGGATCTTCCCAACCCAGGAATTGAACTGGGGTCTCCTGCATTGCTGGCAGATTCTTTACCATCTGAGCCACCAGGGAAGCCCAAGAATACTGGAGTTGGTAGCCTATCCCTTCTCCAGGGGATCTTCCCAACCCAGGAATTGAACTGGGGTTTCCTGCATTGCTGGCAGATTCTTTACCAGCTGAGCTACCAGGGAAGCCCTATGAAGTCATATATCATGCGAATTATTCTCTTCAAATTTCAAATAAATCAGCCTATTATTTCATAAAAATGCAAACTACTTGATCTAACTCAGGGGTCCTCAACTGGTACCAGTCCATTGGGAAACAAGGCCACACAGCAGATGAGCAGTGGGTGCGTGAGCAAACCTTCATGTGTATCTATAGCTGCTCCCCCTCACTTGCATTACCACCTAAGCTCTGCCTCCTGTCAGAGCAGTGGTGGCATTAGATTCTCATTGGAGCACAAATCCTACTGCACTTGAACCATCCTGAAACCATAACCCCCACATTCCAGCCCATGCAAAAATTGTCTTCCATGAAACTGGTCCCTGGTGCCAAATATGTTAGGGACCACTGGTTTGACTGATCTTTTTCATTAAAATAACTGACATTTTTAATTTTTGAAATTCAACTAGTTCTTTTTGTGGAAGTACAGAAAAAGCCTAAACCATGTCTTTTGCTTCCTAGTGTGCAAACAAGAGTGTTGAAAACTCTCTGTGATATTTTTCCTTCAGATCATGTTGTTGGACACCATACCTAATGCTCAGCTACGCAGATTCATGACTATGGAATAGGTAAGATGGTCATTAGAACAGCAACCCAGGAATACCCAATCCTTCAGTCCTTGTAAATGAGACACAGAAAATATTGGTCCCTCCACCATATCTCCTACATTACATTTACTGTGGGTTTTCTAATTACAAAAGTAATTGTTAGAGTAAAAATGGAGAAGGCAATGGCACCCCACTCCAGTACTCTTGCCTGGAGAATCCCATGGATGGAGGAGCCTCGTGGGCTGCAGTCCATGGGGTCGCTACGAGTTGGACACGACTGAGCGACTTCACTTTCACTTTTCACTTTCATGCGTTGGAGAAGGAAATGGCAACCCACTCCAGAATTCTTGCCTGGAGAATCCCAGGGACGGGGGAGCCTGGTGGGCTGCCATCTATGGGGTTGCACAGAGTCAGACACGACTGAAGTAACTTAGCAGCAGAGTAAAAAACAAATGAGGAATTACATCAAAGTACAAAAAAAATGACTACTATTTAAAAAAATATATAGAAAGTAACATGTGCTGGTAAAGATGTGGAAAAAAGGGAACCCTTGTCAACTGTTGGTAAGGATGTAAAATTGTGTGGCCACTGCAGAAAACGGTATGGTAGTTCCTCAAAAAAAAAAAAAAAAACTAGAATAACCATGTGATCCAGCAATCCCGCTTCTGGGTATATACCCAAAAGAATTGAAAGCAGGATCTCAAAGAGATGGTTGCACACCCATGTTCACAGAAGTTTTATTCATAAAGGCCAAGACGTGGAAGCAACCCAAATATGAGGCAATCTATGAATGAATAACAGGATGTGGTATATACACATGATGGAATATAATTCAGCCTTGAAAAAAAAAGAGGAAACCCTGTCACATGCTACAACATAGACGCATCCTGAGGACATGATGCCAAGTGAAAGAAGCCAGTCATGAGGGGACAAATGCTGTATTGATCCCACTTACATGGGGGCACCTATTGTATTCCAGTTCACAGACACAGAAATCAGAATGACAGTTGCCAGAGACTGCAGAAGGAGGACATGGAACAGTTGTTTAATGGGTGCAGAATTTCAGTTTTGCAAGATGAAAAAGTCCTGGAAATTGGTTGCATGACACTGTAAATATACTTAAGACGGAACTTGCACTTAAAAATAGTTAAGATGGTAAATTTTCTGTTATGTGTCTTCTTTAACAATTAGGAAGAAAACATCCATAGTTTATCATCATACATGGGAGGTTCCCATGTGGCTCAGTGTTAAAGAGTCCACCCACAATCCAGGAGATGTAGTTTCAATCCCTCGGTCGGGAAAACCCCCTAGAGAAGAAAATGGCAACCCACTCCAGTATTCTTGCCTGGGAAATCCCACCCACAGAGAAGCCTGGTTACAGTCCATGAGGTTGCAAGACTCAGACATGACTTAGTGACTAAACAACAACAACACTGAATCTATTAATATTTTGATGATGCGGTTAAAATCTAGTTTTTTCATATATCCACATGTTAACATTTTCCTATGACATTATGTATCTTTCTACAACAGTATTTTAATGGCTATTTAGTGATCCCCTATTGATGGATATTTAAGTTACTTCCAGTTTGTTGCTACTACAAATAAATCATCTTTAACCCCATTTTCTCATTATTTTAAAATTTCCTATCGTATTCCTTACATTACATCTTTTTTCTTTAATAGTAGAGATATTTTTAGTGTGGCAGTTCAGATATTTTTGCTTCTAAACCCCTTTGAATCTGAGAGTGTATATGTTGGAATTTCCAGAGTAGGAAGGAAAATTAAGGAGTCAATTTAATCTTCAAAAGAAGTAAAACTCTCAGTTGCAAAACAGCAATGCTTTCAGCCCAAGGATCATCAGAACTGGCCTGTCATAAATTGTCCCTTTCCCAGAGAACATCTGTAAGGAGAGCATAAAAAGCAGACACAGCGGGGGCAAGTCGGCAGAGGACCAACCATCAATCTTTGTGTACCCAGGGTCAAACAGCAGACCATCTGTACCCACAGCACATCCTCAAGACCTTTCCTACAGAATAGAATTATTTACTAAAACCTTACTCCCCTTAGAAATTAACCAATAATATTGCTTTAGGGTAAGTATCATCACTCCCAAGGTATCTATGAGAAAACTGAAACCCAGAGAGGCTGCCATACTGAACATCGTGATTGATCACGGAGCTAGAGGCACAGCGGGGCACTTGACTTATAGGGTATCTCTGGCTCCTAATTTTCTTTATCTGTAAGGAAGCCCATACTACTTACCTGAGGATGACTCTAGGCCCAGTTTCAGAGAAGTCTTTCCAATTGCCGGTTCCACTCCCTTTTCCTCCACATGCTAAGCTAACCCAAATAATTAAAACAAGTATTTCTAAAGGAAGAGTAAGGAGAGTACTTCAGAAAGGAAGTTAAATAACTGCAATTAGAAATGCTCTATTTTAGGAGGAATTGGGGCAGCAGATCCTATTTCCATATGGCAATTGCATGTGTTTATGAACAGAAAAGATTGATGAAAAGCCCTATGATCATGTAGCAGTTATCTCGCTCTCCATTCCTGGGAACCAAACTCAGGCTTCTTAGCAGGCCTGTCCTCTGCCATCGTTTGTGGCCACTCTCAAAGTATTTGTCCTCAATTCTCCTCCCAGAATGACTGTTTCTGTAATGTGAGCCCTGACCAGATGACTCACTGGGGCCATGTTAACGTTTATCTTCATCTCTTTTTAACAGTAATTAGGCCAGAGCGATTTTGGGGACAGCACATGAGTCAAATTTGCAATCACTCTCTGAGCTGGAAATCCTGGTCATTATTATTGGCCTTTTGCAACCATATTATTCACATGAACTTGGAGGGATGCAGTGTAAAGTATTTGGTCAGGCAATTAGGGATGCGTTGGTGTCTTTTATTTTAGTCAGTTCAAACACTCGCCAAAATCCATCCCTGAACTCTTTGTCCTGCTACTGCTCTGCAGATAAATCCTTAGAGACAGAAAAATCAGCCAATCACAATGGCCTTTCTTTATAACTGCTAAGTTTTGCATAAAGTTTCCAACAGTCATCTGGAGGATGTGCAAGATTTGAAGGCATTTTTTATTTTTCAAAGGCAGGGAGGATATGTAAACTATTAATTGTTTAATTATTATAACCGTGTGGAACAATTTCAGGCTCCAAGTCCCAACTTTAATGGGCCACACCCTTATTTTTGGCAAAATCACATTTCCCGCTACATTAATGCCTGCACAGAGTTGCATAGCTGAGCACAGCCCTCTCCCCCCACCCTCACAGTCCCTCTTTGTAATTCTCCAAATGGGACTTTTTGCTGAATATTCATTGCTGAATCCACTTCATTCAACTTTTTAAATGTGTATATATATCTTTTTCATTCCACCAGATTCTCTCTCTCTGGAGCTTCACTTTTCTAAGTCACTAGGGCCTACTGAACCTAAAACACTAAATATCAATAGCTCATCTGACCAGATTAATCCCCACACCATGACTCAGAATAGCTATGGGGTAGAAAGGAAATCTGACCTGGAGCCAGACTCTGGTGCTTTGCATTATGGAAGGAGCAAGTAGTAAGACGAAATGGAAGAAGACAGGGTGTACAGAAAGGAAATGTTTACAGATTCTACAAAGGGCAGGAAGGGAGGTAGATGTGGGCTGAAGAAAACAGAAGCAATGAACAAAAATGCAAAGGAATCTATATTCCCCTCCCCCCAAAAAGACCAGGACTCCCTGACCACACTGATTCAGATGTGTCTAATCCTGTGTCTCACAGGATTCCTTGTTCAGTTGCATGAGAAAATATTTCCCTGTATCACTTTAAAATTCATCTTTATCAGAGGTATATAGTGTAAGTGTAGACATGTGCAAGGAGAAGGCCAGGCACCCCACCCCAGTACTCTTGCCTGGAAAATCCCGAGGACAGAGGAGCCTGGTAAGCTGCAGTCTATGGGGTCGCTAAGAGTCAGACACAACTGAGCGACTTCCTTTTCACTTTTCACTTTCATGCATTGGAGCAGGAAATGGCAACCCACTCCAGTGTTCTTGCCTGGAGAATCCCAGGGACGGGGAGCCTGGTGGGCTGCCGTCTATGGGATCACACAGAGTCGGACACAACTGAAGTGACTTAGCAGACGTGTGCAAGAGTGATAAACTCCTGTGGTTCATGTTACTTCTAGAGAGCAAAAAAAGTGTTTCAAATATATTTGTCACCATGTATCTCTTTTTGTGGCATATATTTGCTTTACAATGTTGTGTTACTTTCTGCTGTAAGCAAAGTAAATCAACTATAGGTATAGATATATCCCTTATTTTATTGAATTTCCTTCCCATTTAGGTCACCACGGAACATTGAGTAGGTTCCCTCTGTTATACAGTAGGTTCTCATTAGTTATCTGTTTTACCCATAGTATCAATAATGTACATATGTCAATCCCAATCTCCCAATTCATCCCACCCTCCTCCATTCCCCACTTGGTAACCATACACTTGTTCTCTACGTCTGTGTCTCTTAAGCCAGTGGTGGGTACATTGATTTTTTTTTTTTAATATTTTTCTTTATCCCTTTTTGAACACCCAAAAGATTTTATAGAAATTTCTAAATAAATAAGTAGAAGAAACTCATCACCAAAGTCCAGAACTTGAAACCTCCATCAAAGAGCACCAGGGCTGGCTTCCTGTACATACAAGGGTGCAGACAGACAGGGCCCCCACCTAGAAGCACCCCATGCTTGGTTAACTCTGCTGTCACTGTCTTAAAACTCTACATAAATTTTTAACGAGAAGCCCACATTTTTATTTTCCACTGGGCTCTGCAAATCATGTAACCGGTACTAGGCAACACTTACTGGGTCAGCAGAAAGACCTTTCTGTTTTAAGTTATATACATGGGGACTCAGGCCCAGGAACTAGGAGGACCCCCTTGTCACCCTCCCTTTGGAAGAAGTCGATCTCCCCCTACACTTAGACTACATAGAAACATCCTCCAGGGGGACTTCCCTGGTGGTCAGTAGTTAGGACTTTGCCTCCCAATGCACGGGGTGCCGTTTCGATCTCTGGTCAGGGAAAAGATCCCACATGGCTTGCAGCCAAATAACCAAAACATAAAATGGAAATGATAAATATTGTGACAAATTCAATAAAGACATTAAATATGGTCCACATCAGGGAGGGAGGTTCAAGAGGGAGGGGGCATATATGTACCTATAACTGAGTCATGTTGATGTTTGGCAGAAACCAACACAATATTGTAAAGTGATTATCCTCCAATTGAAAATAAAATAAAACTTGAGAGAGAACAAGATGGCAGAGGAGTAGGTGGACATGGAGTGTATCTCTCTCCATGGATACATCAGGACTACACCTTCAGACACAGAAGTGCATGCAGAGAGGGGACAGGAGTACCTGACCAGTGGAAAAGAATATACAATCTGCGCAAAACTTGGCCAGCAACAGCAGCTAAACACTAAAGAGGCTGGCCCATCAAATGCTTGCCACACTGAACTACAGAGTAGGACTCCACCCAGGGTGCCCCTTTAACTGCCTGACATGCCAATCTACAGAGTAGGACCCCAGCCGTGGGGGGCCCTATGTGCCTGATGCACCAAACAGCAGAGAAGGACCCCAGGCAAGGGAGCCCTCTAAGCGCCTGAAAGAGCTAAGGAGAAAGCCTGGCCAAAGAGGCTGATTGCCAGCTACCAGAGGCTTGAAAAAAGACTCTGATAGGGCCATAACTCCTGCAGAGGCAGTCCATGTCCCTGTACACTTGGCACCGCCAGGGTCCCCACAAGCCAAGCAACCGTGCCACCCTCATGCTCAACTCTCACTGAAGCAGAGCAGCCACAAGGCAAAAAATGTCTTGTGTCTGTGCACCCAAGGTCGCTTTGGTCATGTCTGACTCTTTCTGACCCTAATGGCAACCTACTCAAATATTCTTGCCTGGAAAATCCTGTGGACAGTGGAACCTGAAGGGCTGCTGTCCATATGGTCGCGCAGAGTCGGACACAACTGAAGCAACTTAGCATGCATGAATGCACTGGAGAAGGAAATGGCAACCCACTCCAATATTCTTGCCTGGAGAATCCCAGGGACAGAGCAGCCTGGTGGGCTGCCATCTGTGGGGCCGCACAGAGTCAGACACGACTGAAGCGACGCAGCAGAAGCAGCAGCCGCAGACTGTGGCCTGCCAGGCTTCTCTGTCAGGGAGGGGGATTTTCCAGGCAATAATAATACTGGTTGCTTTACCCTTCTAAAACACTGTATTTCCTTCTGCCCTAGCCGCCAGCTCCCCTGAGTCCCTGGTGCTGCCAGAACCCCTGCAACCCAAACAGCTGCACCACCTCCACACCTGGCCCTCACAGGGGCAAAACCAAGTCCTCCAGGGCAGCCTCAGGAGCAAACCCCAGTGACAACCCACATGTAGAGGTGGAAATAAAACCACAGTTGGAACCCAGGGGGAGCATGGATAAGGAAGAAGACCTAAAACCTTCCCACCAGCTGTAGAAGCTGCAGATTAAATCCACACGATCAACTAGGCAGGCTCTGTGTCTATGGAATATTCAAAATGACACTGAGAGGTCCCACAAAAGAAAACGCACTAGTTCTAATACCTGTGGACATTGGAGGCAAGAACACAGAGGAGTAGGACCAGAATAGAATCTGAGCTGCCCCCAGAGCTGGTCCAGAGATCAGCACAGTGCTGGAGGGCATCCCAGGGAGGTGAGGTGGACTGTGGTTCCCAGCGAGGGAAAGGACTCTGACAGCAGTGACTCAAGAAAAACATTTATTATTCTTACTTTTTGACTTGTTCTGTAGAGTCTTTTGGAATTTTTTTTCTTTTTTTTTCCTCCTTTTATCCCCACTTTGTTGTAGTTGTAGTTTTATTTTCATTGCTTTATCCCCCAATCGGCACCTGCTTTAATTTTGTTTTCCAGTTTATGCTTTAATTAGTTTTGTTCTAGTAGACATAATTTTTGGTTTCCTTTGTTTGCCAGGTCAATCTATTGTACTTTATTCTTTTGGTCTGTTTTGATTTTGCTTATGGGTGTATATGTATATGTGTATATTCAGTCACAGTTTCTACTGTTGCTATAAACCTGTCTTTACATTGGGCTTTTGCAGTTCTGTGGAGTTTTCCTCTTTTTTTTTTTTTTCTTTTTTCTCTCTTCTTCCATTATTTTTTTCTCTTTTATATAATTTTAATTTTTTAAACCTATCATATTTTTCTACATTTATTTCTTTGTTTGCCTTTCCTACTGTTCTTTTCCCCTTGCAGTTAATCTTTAATGTATATAAATCTTCTTCATCTACCTCTATTTAATTTGGCATATCTATTCTTTCTTTCTTTCTTTCTTTCCTTTCCTCTCAACAAATTTGTTAGTTTTGTTTTCATTGCTTTATTCCCCACTTGGCACCTTGCTTTAGTTTTGTTTTCCAGTTTGTGCTTTAGTTAGTTTTGTTCTTAACTGGTAAATATAATTTTTGATTTCCTTTGTTCACCAGATCAATCTACTGTACTTCGTTTTTGTTGGACTGTTTCCACTTTGCTCATGGGTGTATATGTATATGTGTATATTCCATTATTTTAATTATTATTTGCCTGATTTTTTAACTGTCATTTGCCTGGGGTTCATCTTTGATTTCTCATTTTTGGATATTTGTTTTAATCTCACTTAATGCCATAACAAACCACTTATGGAATCTTGGTTCCTGATCAGAGACCAAGAGAAGAGCCTTTGGAGTCGGAGCACTGACTCCAAGACCCTAGACTACCAGAGAACTAACCCTGGGGAATATCAAATTGTGAGAACTCACATAAAAGAAACAACTTGAATACAAGACCCAGCATCACCCAACCACCAGTAGCACCCTGTGCAGGACACCTCATCTAAACAAAAAACAAAACAAAAATACAAACCCAATCATCAGCAGACAGGATTACCACTCATTCAGCCTTGCCCATCAGAGGAAAAACAAATAACAAACAAAAACTCAGGACAAATCTCACCCTATACAAACCTCACACAAACCACTGGACCAAACTTAGGAGGGCAGAAACTAAAAGGAAAAAAGAATTCAACCTTCTTCAAGGAAAGAATTCAACTTTCCTTGAAGCCTGGGGAAAGGAAACCTCAAACAAAATAAGTTTTAAAAAAATAATGAAAAGGCAGAGAAATACTGCACAAATGAAGAAACAAACTAGAAACACAGAAGTCCAAATAAATGAAGAGGAAATAGGCAAACTACCTGGAAAAGAATTCAGAATAATGATAGTAAAGATAATCAAAAAACTTGAAAACAAAATGGAGAAAAAATGCAAGAATTAATTAACAAAGACCTAGAAGAATTAAAGAACATACAGAGACAAACAACACAATTGCTGAAATCAAAAATACTCTAGAAGGAATTAATAGCAGAATATCTGAAGCAGAAGAATGAATCAATGAGTTGGAAGGTAAAATGGTAGAAATAACTTCTGAAGAACAGAATAAAGTAAAAAGAATGAAAAGAACTGAGGACAGTCTCAGAGACCTCTGGGACCATATCAAATGCACCAACATTTGAATTATAGGGGTCTCAGAGGAAGAAAAGAAAAAGAAAGGGTGTGAGAAAATTTTTGAAGAGATTATAGTTGAAAATTTCCCCAAAATGGAAAAGGAAATAGTCAATCAAGTCCAAGAGGCACAAGGAGTCCCACACAGGATAAACCCAAGGAGAAACATGCCAAGACACATACTAATCAAACTAACAAAGACTAAACACAAAGAAAGAATATTAAAAGCATCAAGGCAGAAGCAAGAAGTAACATACAAGGGAAACCCCATATGCTTAACAGCTGATCTTTCAGCAGAAACTCTGCAGGACAGAGCGAATGGCAGGATATATTTTAAGTACTGAAAGGGAAAAATCTACAACCAAGATTACTGTACCCAGCAAGGATCTCATTCAAAATTAATGAAGAAATAAAATCTTTTCAGACAAGCAAAAGTTAAGAGAATTCAGTACCACCAAACCAGCATTGCAACAAATGTTAAAGGGACTTACATAGTCAAGAAATACAAGAGAAGAAAAAAGATCTATAAAACAACCCCAAACAATTAAGAAAATGGCAATAGGAACATATATATCAATAATTACTTTAAATGTAAATGGATTAAATGCTCCAACCAAAAGACACAGACTGGCTGAATGGATAAAAAAACAAGACCCATATATATGCTGTCTACAAGAAACCCACTTCAGACCTAAAGACACATATAGACTGAAAGTGAGAGGATGAAAAAATATATTCCATACAAATGGGAAGCAAGAGAAAGCTGGAGTAGTAATCCTCATATCAGACAAAATAGACCTTAAAATAAAGAATAGTACAAGAGATAAGGAAGGACACTACATAAAGATCAAGGAATCAATCCAAGATGAAGACACAACAATTGTAAATGTCTATGTACCCAACATAAGAGCACCTCAATACACAAGACAAACACTAACAGACATAAAAGGAGAAATTGACAGTAACACAATCATAGTAGGAGACTTTAACACCCAACTCATACCAATGGACAGATCATCAAAACAGAAAATGAATAAGGAAACACAAATCTTAAATGATACATTAGATGAGATGGATCTCATTGATATCTTCAGGACATTCCATCCAAATGAAGAATACAACTTCTTCTCAAGTGCACATGGAACATTCTCCAAGATAGGCCACATCTTGGGTCAATTTTTGAACCTCAGTAAATTTAAGAAAACGGAAATCATATCAAGCATCTTCTCTGACCACAATGCTATGGGACTAGATATCAATTACAAGAAAAAAAACTGTAAGAAACACAAACACATGGAGATTAAACAACACGTTTCTAAATAACCAACAGGTTACTGAAGCAATCAAAAGGGAAATCAAAATTTTTCTAGAAACAAATGACAAAACTTATAGGATGCAGCAAAAGCAGTTCTAAGAGAGAAGTTTATAGCAATACAATTCTACCTCAAGAAACAAGAAAAACGTCAAATAGACAACCTAATTTTATACCTAAAACAACTGGAAAAAGAACTAAAAAAATTAGTAGAAGGAAAGAAATCATAAAGATCCAAGTAGAAATAAATGAAAAAAAAAAAAAAAAGAAAGAAACAATAGTAAAGATTAGTAAAGCTAAAAGCTGGTTCTTGAGAAGATAAACAAAATTGATAAACCTTTAGCCAGACTCATCAAGAAAAAAAGAGAGAAGAATCAAATCAACAAAATTAGAGATAAAAAAGGAAAGGTTACAACAGACAATGCAGAAATACAAAGGGTTATAAGAGACTATTATGAACAACTATATGACAATAAAATAGATAACCTGGAAGAAATGGACAGATTCCTAGAAAAGTTCAATCTTTCAAGACTGAAGAAGAAATAGAAATTATGAACAATCCAATTACAAGCACTGAAATTGAAGCTGTGATAAAAAATTTCCCAAAAAACAAAAGCCCAGGTCCAGATGTCTTCACAGGAAAATTCTACCAAATATTTTGAGAAGAGCTAATGCCCACCCTTCTAAAACTCTTTTTAAAAATTACAGAGGAAAGAACACTTTTAAACTCATCCACAAGGCCACTATCACCCTGATACCAAAACCAGACAAGACAACACAAAAAAAAAGAAAACTACAGGCCTATATCACTGATGAACATAGATGCAAAAATCCTCAACAAAATTTTAGCAAACAAAATTCAGCAATACATCAAAAAGCTCATACATCATAATCAAGTTGTGTTTATTCCAGGGATGCAAGGAGTCTTCAATATGCAAATCAATCAACGTGATACACCATACTAACAAATTGAAAGATAAAAACCATATGATCACCTCAATAGATGCAGAAAAAGTCTTTAACAAAATTCAGCACCTATTTAGGATTAAAACTCTTCAAAAAATGGGCATAGAAGGAACCTACCTCGACATAGTAAAGACCATTTATGATAAGCCCACAGCAAACATTATTCTGAATGGTGAAAAATTGAAAGCATTCCCTCTAAGATCAGGAACAAGACAAGGGTGTCCACTTTCACCACCATTATTCAACATAGTTCTGGAAGTCCTAGCTACAGCAATCAGAGAAGAAAAAGAAATAAAAGGAATCCAGATTGGAAAAGAAGAAGTAAAGCTCTCACTGTTTGCAGATGACATGATACCGTACATAGGAAATCCTAAAGATAGTATCAGAAAATTACTAAAGCTAATCAGTGAATTTAGCAAAGTTTCAGGATACAAAAATCAATACACAGAAATCACTTGCATTTCTATATACTAACAATGAAAATCAGAAAGAGAAATTAATCCCATTAAAGAATCAATCCCATTCACCATTGCAACACAAAGAATTAAATATCTAGGAATAAACTTACCTAAAGATACAAAAGAACTGTACACAGAAAATTATAAGACAGTAATGAAAGAAATCAAAGATAACAAACAGATGGACAGATATTCCATGTTCCTGGGTAGGAAGAATCAATACTGTGAAAATGACTATACTACCAAATGCAACCTATAGATTCAATGCGATCCCTATCAAATTACCAATGACATTTTTCACAGAACTAGAACAAAAAAATTTACAATTCATGTGGAAACACAAACGACCTCGAATAGCCAAATCCATCTTGAGAAAGAAGAATGGAGCTGGAGAAATCAACCTTCCTGACTTCAGATTATACTACAAAGCTACAGTCATCAAGACAGTATGGTACTGGCACAAAAATAGAAATATAGGTGAAAGGAACAAGATAGAAAGCCCAGAAATAAACCAATGTTCCTATGGGTATTTTATTTTTGACAAAGGAAGCAAGACTATACAATGGGGCAAAGACAGCCTCTTCAATAAATGGTGCTGGGAAAACTGGACAGCTATGTGGAAAAGAATGAAATTAGAACACCATACACAAAGATAAACTCAAAATGGATTAAAGACCTAAATGTAAGACCAGAAACTATAAAACTCTTAGAGGAAAACATAGGGAGAACACTCAATGACATAAAGCAAAGCAAGGTCCTCTATGACCCACCTCCTAGAGTAATAAAAACACAAGTAAACAAATGGGATCTGATCAAACTTAAAAACTTTTGCACAGCAAAAGAAACTATAAGCAAGGTGAAAAGACAATCCCCAGAATGGGAGAAAATAATAGCTAAAGAAGCAACTGATGAAGGATTCATTTCCAAAATATACAAGCAATACCAGAAAAACAAACACACCAATCAAAAAGTGGGGAAAAGACCTAAACAGACACTTCTCCAAAGAAGACATACAGATGGCTAACGAACACATGAAGAGATGCTCAGCATCACTCATTATTAGAGAAATGCAAATCAAAACTACAATCAGATATCAGCTCACACTGGTCAGGATGGCCATCATCAAAAAGTTTACAAACAATAAATACTGGAGAGGGTGTGGAGAAAAGGGAACGCTCTTGCACTGTTGGTGGGAAGGCAAATTGATACAGCCACTATGGAAGATGGTATGGAGATTCCTTTAAAAACTAGGAATAAAATCACCATATGACCCACAATCCCACTCCTAGGCATATACCCTGAGGAAACCCAAATTGAAAAAGACACATGTATTCCATTGTTCATTGCAACACTGTTTACAATAGCTAGAACATGGAAGCAACCTAGATGTCCATCAACAGATGAATGGATAAAGAAGTTTTGGTACATATATACAATGGAATATTACTCAGCCTTAAAAAGGAATGCATTTGAGTCAGTTCTAATGAGGTGGATGAACCTAGAACCCAGTATACAGAGCGAGGTGTCAGAAAGAGAAAGATAAATACTGCATTCTAATGCATATATATGGAATCTAAAAAAAAATGATACTGAAGAATTTACTTACAAGGCAGCAATGGAGAAACAGACATAGAGAATAGACTTATGGACATGGGGAGAGGGGAGGAGAGGCTGAGATGTATGGAAAGAGTAACATGGAAGCTTAGATCACCATAGGTAAAATAGATAGCCAACAGGAATTTGCTGTATGGCTCAGGAAAATCAATCAGGGGCTCTGTATCAACCTAGAGGTGTGGGATGGGGCAGGAGATGGAAGGGAGCTTCAAAAGGGAGGGGATATACGTATACCTATGGCTGATTCATGTTGAGGTTTGACAGGCAAAATTCTGTAAAGCAATTATCCTTCAATAAAAAATAAATACATTTAAAAAAATAAAACTTAAAAATTGTCCACATCAAAAAACATCTTAAAAGAAAAATTCTCCAGATCACACATCTTCTCTCTCCTCCATCTTATTCCTTTTCCCTTATCTTCTCCTCAAAAACCAGAGACAGACAAAATGCAGAGAAGCAAAGGATGGTCAGAACTGAGTGCCAGTTCTCAGGATTGGTGAGAGGAAGTGGTTCCAGACCTGCCCCACTCCCCTCTTTACACAAAACAAGAGGGCAGTGGCTTCTACTTAGCTTTACTCCTCACCAGAAGTCACTAATTTTTTAAATTTTGATTTGGATTTGATCTACCAAATAAAGGCATAAGATCTCTACCTTCCAATTACTGATGAAGCATGCTTTCATTCAGAAAAAAAAAAAAAGCATGCTTTTTTTAATATGGGCATTGAATTTTGTCAGAAGCTTTTTTTGCATCTGTTGAGATGATCATATGATTTTCGTTCTTCAGTTTGTTAATGTGATATATCAGATTGATTGATTTGCATATATCAATCAATGAGCTCCTATTGTGTTTAAGCACTGTTATCAGGCCCTGGAGGATACACAGATAGAAAGTTGGTGTCCCCAGCCTGCAAATGTTTACAGCCTATTGGAAAGACAGCAAAGCACATGCACAATGACAATGCAGGCTGCACACTGCTCTCCTGGAGATAGATGCTAAGGGCTACAGATGCCAAGAAGGAATACCAGCATCTGCCTGAGGGGAAGGAGGCATCATGAGAGGTTTCATGAAGGAATGGAACAGAGAAAGTATTCCAGGCAGCAGAAACTGTTTATGTACAGAAACATGTAAAAAGGTATGGTGTATTTATATGGAGGACTGCTGTTATCCATTCATAATTTCTTTATAGATCACATGTAAGGAACCATGCTCAAAAGTACCTTAAGTAGGATAATGGTAGAAGTTGAACTGGTAGGAAGAGACCAGATCATTAGGAAAAAGGTTAATTTTATTTTACTGGTAGAGGAATCATTAAGGAGTTTGAGCAGGGAAGTAACAGAATACTTGTTTGTTAGAAATAAAACTCTGGCTTTGGAAGATAATGTCAGGGAAGATGAATAAAAGTCTTATGACCAATAAGAAGGAGGCAATTGCAATCTCCCTACTTCTATATAGTTTGGTCAATGATGAGAAGTAGGAGAAATATTTTAGGAGATAGAATCTACTAGACTTGGAGACTGGGTAGGGGCTAAGAAAAAGGAAGAATTTAGTATAGCTTTCTAGTTTCTATTGTGAACAGTGGGCAGAAGCTAGCATCATTCTCTAAGTGATGGAACACAAGACAGGAAGTGGGTTTGGGGAGAAATATGAATTGTTCAGATTTGGTATTGTTCAGTTAGGGAAGTCTGTAGGCCTCCCAAGTGGATTTATTTTTGTCAGGCCAATCGGTATGCGAGTTGGAAGCCAAGAGAAAAATTTGAACTAGAGATAGAGAATCTGCCAGGAAAACTGAAACATGACTACCAAAACATAAAAAAAAATAACCAGGAAAGAATGACATCACAAAACAAATTTTAAGATGAAGAAAGTAATCAACAATGGTAACCTAGGCAGATAAGGCAAGAAAAATTATAAACATAGGCAGAGAATCATTAAATTTAACAACTAGTAGGTTTTTATAATCTCAATAAAAAATTATTTGAGTAGTAAGGTTATTTTTGTGAGAGGGCAATGGCACCCCACTCCAGTACTCTTGCCTGGAAAATCCCGTGGACGGGGGAGCCTGGAAGGCTGCAGTCCATGGGGTCGCTGAGGGTCGGACAAGACTAAGCGACTTCACTTTCACTTTTCACTTTCATGCATTGGAGAAGGAAATGGCAACCCACTCCAGTGTTCTTGCCTGGAGAATCCCAGGGACGGGAGCCTGGTGGGCTGCCGTCCATTGGGTCGCACAGAGTCGGACACAACTGAAGCGACTTAGCAGCAGCAGCAGCAGCAGCAAGGTTATTTTTGGATGACTTTATATATATGACTGGCATTTATTTTTTTTAAATCTTACCAATGTATTCGTACCCTTGTTCATCCCCACTTAGTACATGAAGATGATAGACATAATTTAGTAGCTACAATAGATCTAAAATCCAGATATGTTGCAGGTTCTATTTATCTGCTCTTTCAAAACGTCACATAGAATGCTTTACACAAATTGATGTTGACACCAAATACTTTGGATGAGATTATCGACACAAAGGGCAAAAAGCTCAACACCTCAATCTCTTATTTTGAAAACTACACATAAAGCCTCCTGGTATGCTATTTAGCTAAATGGACTTTCCAAAACTGAGCTAAATTTTCCAGTTAATTTCTAAAAGGAAAATCCCACTGGAATTGTGATTATATTACAATTCCATTTATAGATATATGGCTTATTACCCAGCCACAAGCAAAAAGCCAGGACAATAGAAATCGAGATAGAAACTCTTTGGAGTTTAGTTGTTCCAAGGGAGGGGGTGCTTGTCTTTTTTTTGTCTAGAGCTTCAGAGAAAGAGAAGCTATCCACATAGTAGGCGTAGCTATAATTATTATTCCCCCATAAAAATGTTCTGTCCAAGGCAAATCAAGTTCACATACATAACAGATCTGACCCTATAACTCAACAAATTATATAAAGCATGATCATCACTGAGCACCTCTACATAGTAAGTCCTGTCAGGCTTAGAAGCAAGGGCTAATTAATAGTTAATAATTAGAAACTTTCTTTTGTTTTATCAGCAAAATCTGGAAATGAATACTGAAGACCATGCAATGATAATAAATAAAGAGAAGGTTCAAAGTCTAAGCACCAAGGGAACATGAAAGACACGAGAATGAGGTCACACTCAAGAGGTCTAATCTTTCTAGTAGGTTTATATTTGGACCAGTTTACTGAAATACTAAATAATGCCACTTACAGAATAAACCTTTCCTTCAAGCATGTAAGTTTTCTTCTCTAAGTTAGCAGCTCTAATACTTAGCTTCTTTCTCTCAGACACATAAAATAGGTTGGCCCATGACTTAAGAAGACAGTCTTTCTTAAGTTTGATAGCTAATGAAAATACAACCAAAAAGAGCATTTTTCAGGGTTGATTCTTAAAGAAAGCACAGTGTTTAAAATCAATTTATTTAACTTTTTCTTGACTTTGAACAATTCAAACTAATCAATTCACCAATCCCATGCATACGTGGATAAATATCTTAATTCCCACCAGTCAGGACAGGGCTCAGAAAGATATTAAGTCAAGACAAATGAAGAGTAAACTGAAGGTTCTCAAAATACAGTCTAACTTTTTAAAAATTTATATCAACCCATGGAACTAATCAATTCAAAAGTTTTAGGAAGAACTGAACCATTCAGAAGTGATATTTGACTTTACAGGATGTGGTAGCAGCTTTCTTTTACCAAATGCAGCAGACTGTAATTTAAATACAACTAACTGACTTTCATTTCCAGCCAAGATACAGTAATAGGGACTAGATTTGCCCTCCCATATGAAACAACTAATAAAGACAGCAGAAGATAAGCAATAATTTTTAAAACATTAGATTTCATTATATTTCAGGCAATGAAAGAAAATGATCCCTGAGAGACAAGAAACAAGGTAAGGTCTACAATTGCTCAGCTCACTTCCTAGAGAGTTTCCAGGCTACCACACAGGGAGGAAAATCCATGCAGGGTACAGTGTTGTCTCCCTGTACTGCAGAGATGGAGCTGGGAATTTGGAAAGGTCATAACATAGATTTTGCTGAGGTTGGAAAACCTGGAGCTAAAGGAAAGTTTTAGCATGTTAAGTAGAAACATGGATAATATGAAGTAAAGACAATTTGAATTTCTAGAGATGAGAACTATATCTGTGATTTTATAGTCATGAAGCTAAGAACAGATTTGTTGTTGTTTAGTCCCTAAGTCAAGGCCGAGTCTTTGTGACCCCATGGACTGCAGCATACCAGGCTTTCCTCTCCTTCACTACCTCCTGGAGTTTGTTCAAACTCAAGTCCATTGAGTTGATGATGCCATTCAACCATCTCATCCTCTGTCACCCCCTTCTCCTCCCGCCCTCAATCTTTGCCAGTATCAGGATCTTTTCAAATGAGTTGGCTCTTCACATCAGGTGGCCAAAGGATTGAAGCTTCAGCTTCAGCAACAGTCCTTCCAATATTCAGGGTTGATTTCCTTTAGGATCGACTGGTTTGATCTCCTTGCCATCCAAGGAACTCTCAAGGGCCTTCTCCAGCACCACAGTTTGAAAGCATCAGTTCTTCGGTGCTTAGCCTTCTTTACAGTCCAATATCCGTACATGACTACTGGAAAAACCACAGCTATAACTAGAGGGACCTTTATCTGCAAAGTGATGTCTCTGCTTTTATATACACTGTCTAGGTTTGTTATAGCTTTTCTTCCAAGGAGCAATTGTCTTTTAATTTTGTGGCTGCAGTCACCATCTGCAGTGATTTTGGAGCCCAAGAAAATAAAATCTGTCACTGTTTCCACTTTTCCCCTGTCTATTTGCCATGAAGTGATGGGACCAGATGACATGATCTTCATTTTTTGAATGTTGAGTTTTAAGCCAGCTTTTTCATTCTCCTCTTTCACCCTTACCAAAAAGGTCTTTAGTTCCTCTTTGGGCTTCCCTGGTGGCTCAGCTGGTAAAGAATCCATCTGCAATGCAGGGGACCTGGGTTCGATCCCTGGGTTAGGAAGATCCTCTGGAGAAGGGAAAGGCTATCCATTCCAGTATCCTGTCCTGGAGAATTCCATGGACTCTATAGTCCAAGGGGTTGCAAAGAGTCAGATACAACTGAGCGACTTTCACTTAGTTCCTCTTCACTTTCTGCCATTAGAGTGGTATCATCTGCATCTCTAAGGACCCTGACATTTCTCCTGGCCATCTTGATTCCAGCTTGTCTTCATCCAACCCAGCATTTTGCTTGATGTACTCTGCATATAAGTTAAATAAGCAGGGTGACAATATATAGCCTTGACGTACTCCTTTCTCAATTTTGAACCAGTCCACTGTTCCTTGTCTGCTTCTAACTGTTGCTTCTTGACCTGAATACAAGTTTCTCAGGAGGCAGCTAAGGTGGTCTGGTATTCCCATCTCTTTGAGAATTTTCCACAGCTTGTTATGATCCTCTCAGTCAAAGGTTTTGGCGTAGTCAATGAATCAGAATAGATGTTTTTCTGGAATTCCCTAGGTTTTACTGTGACCCAGTGGGTGTTTGCAATCTGATTTATAGTTCCTCTGCCCTTTCTAAATCCAGCTTGTACATCTGGAAGTTCTCAGTTCACATACTGTTGAAGCCTATCTTGAAAATTTTTGAACATTAGCTTACTAGCATACTTAATGAATAAAGTTGTATGGTAGTTTGAACATTTGTTGGCATTGCCCTTCTTTGGGATTGGAATAAAAACTGACGTTTTCCAGTCTGTGGCCACTGCTGAGTTTTCCAAATTTGCTGGCATATTGAGTGCAGCACTTTAATAGCATCATCTTTTAGGATTTGAATTAGCTCAGCTGGAATTCCATCACCTCCTCTAGCTTTGTTCATAGTAATACTTCCTAAGACCCACTTGACTTCACACTCCAGGATGTCTGGCTCTAGGTGAGTAACCACACCACTGTGGTTATCTGGGTCATTTAGACCTTTTCTGTACAGTTCTGCTGTGTATTCTTGCCACCTCTTCTTAATCTCTTCTGCTTCTGTTAGGTCCTTGACATTTCTGTCCTTTATTGTGCAATACAGTTATGTTAACTACAGGTAAAATATTGTGCAGAAGATCTCTAGAACTTAATCCTTTTACATAACTGAATCTTCACACCCACTAAACAACAATTCTCTATGTCCCCTCTCTCCAGCCCTTGGCAATTACCTTCCTACTCTCTGCTTCTGTGTGTTTAACTATTTTAGATACCTCATGTAAGTGGAATCATGAAGTATTTGTCCTTCTGTGCTGGCTTGTTTTGTTTAGCCTAATGTTCTCAAAGTTCATCCATGTTGTTGCATATGACAGGATTTCCTTTTTTAAGGCTGAATAATATTCCATTGTATGTATATCCCCTGCCAAGGGAAACACAAAACAAAACTACAATGAGCTATCACCTTACACCTATTAGGATGGGGTTTTAGTCTGTTTGGGTTGCTATAACAAAGAACAATAGACTGGGTGGCTCATAAACCACAGAAATTTATTTCCTACAGATTTGGAGACCAACAAGTTCATGATCAAGGTGATGACAGATATGCTGTCTGGTGACTGTCCACTTTCTGGTTTACAGACAGCCATCTTTTAATTGCATCCTCCCAAGGGAGAGAAGAGTAAGCTACCATGCCTACTCCTTTTTTAATAAGGGCATTACTGTAATCCCATTCTTTTTTTATATAATTTTATTCATGTATTTCTTTTTGGCTGTGCTGGGTCTCCATTGCTGCACAGGCTTTTCTCTAACTGTGGATAGTGGGGGCTACTTTCTCCTGGTGCTGCCAGGCTTCTCACTGCCTTGGCTTCTCTTGCTGCGGAGCTCTAGGGCGCCTGGGCTTCCTAGGCACGGTGTGTGGACTCATTAGTTTCGACTCCCAGGCTTTAGAGAACAGGCTCAATAGTTGTGTCTCATGGGCTTATTCATTCCACTGCATGTGGGATCTTCCCAGACTAGGATCAAACACATGTCTCCTGCATTGGCAGGCAGATTCTTTACCACTGAGCCACCAGGGAAGTCTTGTAATCCCATTCTTGAGAGCTCCACCCTCATGAGCACATTACCTCACAAAGACCCTACCTCCAAATACCACCACATTGGGATTTAATCTTCAATATGTGAATTTTGGGAAAACACAAACATTCAGTGCATATAAAGTGGCAATTTTTAAAAATATATTCCTATCAACAGTGTACAAGGGTTCCAATTTCTTCATATCTTCACTAATATTTGTCACTGTCTATTCTGTTTTGTTTTTTGATAATGGCCATCATAACAGGTATGAAGTAATAACTCATTGTGGCTTTGGTTTTCATTTGCCTGATAATTGGTGATATTAAGCATTTTTAAATATGCCTGTTGACCATTTGCCTATCTTCTATGGAGAAACGTCTATTCAGCGAGATATCACCTCATACCTATTATAAAAATTCTAGACAATTAGACAATAAGTTGGTTGAGAATGTGGAGAAATTGGAAGTCTTGTATACTGTTGGTAGCAATGTAAAAAGATGCAGCCACTATGGAAAACGGAATGAGAGTTCCTCAAAAAATTAAAAATAAAACCACCTTATGATCCAACAATCCCAGTTAAGGATTTTTACCCAGAAGAATTGAAATCAGAATCTTGAAGAGATATTAATATTTGCATTTCCATGTTCATTGCAGCATTACTCACAATAGTCAAGATACGGAAACAGCCTAAATGTCCATCAATAAGATGGGAGATATAGAAAATGTGGAGATACATTTTTTTAGACTTTCCATGTCTTTATTCTACATTCATGCCACACTGATAGTTTGTCTAGGCATTAAAGCCTGTGTAGGTGTTTCTCACTATGCTTTGACTTCCAGTTTGCTTTTGAGAAGCCTATTGCCAAGATTGCCAGTCCTCTGAATATGACTTGATTTTCTCCAATGCATCCCTTTCCCCTCCTTTTTATTCTCCTCTGTCAAAGTTTTTAAGATCTTCTGAGTTCCCAGTACTCATTATTTCACAATAATGTTCTTGGTATGTGTCTTTCTAGTATGCACTCAAAGGTCCCTTTTAATTTGGTAATTCATGTCCTTTAGTTAGGGTTTCTCTGATAGCTCCAACAGAAAAGAATCTGCCTCCAATGCATTATTTCTTAGATAATTTTCTCTCTTCTGTTTTCTCTGATCTTTCTTTGTGGAAGTCCTATTAGTTCCTGGCCTGTTTATTTAATTTTCTTATTTTCTTGCTCATATTTTCCAAATATTTACTTTTTGTTTAATTTTGTAGATTTCTTCAAACTTATTTTCCAATGCTTGTATTTCGCTACCTTATTTTGCTTTTTAATTCACAAGTTCTCCTGTTCTCTGAATATTCCTTTCTAAGTAGAATATCATTCTTTCTTCATAATGTCTTTTTACATATTTCTGTAGAGGTAGTAATTATTGGGTAGAGATGTATTTTTAACTGTGCTTCAGTTGCTTGCATTATCTTTCCTTCTTCTGAGTTCCATTTTCCTGAGTTATTATTTAACTGTGGTCTCTGTTTTTGAAATGGAGCAGAATCCTATGGTTCTTCCCCCCACCACATCTTCTGCTTGCCTCTTGTCTGTGGAAAAACATTAGCCAAAAGATAAGTTTAATCAGAGAAGGGAGAAAATGCAGAAACAAAAGGAAACAGTCAAAGGAGACCAAGTAATAATGTAGTTTCTTAGCAAAATCAAAGACCTTTAGTTCCTCCTCAAGGGCTATAGGTAATATTCTGAGCCATATCCTGTGGAGATGTCTTATAAACACTGAAGCCCCAGCAGGTGGAGAAGTTAACTATATGATGACCGGACTATAGCCATGACATAAGCTGCCCCAATTCCAAGAACTGGCCCCAAAGAAATGGAACCGACTGACTCTGGAACTGAAGACTAAGTGTACCTAAAACAACCAAGATGACGCTGGGCAGACCACCAATGGCCAATTTCTAGATGACTGCCAGAGCTGGCTGTGCTGTTTCTGCATGTAGCTCTCTCCCTCAGTCTATAAAAGCTCTTGCCCCTGAATGTTAGGGAGTTGGGGGTTGGAGGGGAATAGTCAGCCTTGGGACAGGTGCCCACCACCCCCCTCACCCCTGCTGGTTGCCAGCATTCACCAACCTGACCTCTTTTGATTTTTGAGTGGCAAGCAGCCGGACTCCACTTTCAGTTACTGGGTTCAGTAACATTATCACCTTAGAGGCTTTCCTCAAATGCCTGGTGATCCTTGATCATCCAGTCCTATATTAAAGAGTAATATTATTCAGAAGCATTTTTTAAAGTCACTCAGTTTTCCTAACTAAACGTATTTTTTATATTCCCATCAACAATACATGGTAATTTTTTTTCTTTTTGGCCGCACCATGTGGCCAGGGATTGAACCTACACCCTCTGCAATGGAAGCAGTCTTCACCACTGGACCACCAGGGAAGTCCCAGAAGCTTTTTTTTTTTTTTTTTTTTGAATGAAAGTCTTCTTCTCAATTGTGAGCTTCATTGTGAGTGAAGACCTGCTCATTTCCTTGGGGAACCCTAATAGTATCTTTAGATTTTTTTTTTTCCTAGCTAAAGGAAACTTTAGCAAGTTTCCTCGAGGACTGATCACCCAGGAAGGCATAACCCTGACTATTCAACATTCCAAGAGGAGAGGAAGCTGGGGATATTCGTGGTTGATCTGTAAGCCTCTACTTAATCCTCCTGTTTTCTGGTCAAGCCCTACCCTGCTGTGCCTGGTACTTTGAATCCAGGGTCTCTCCCTTTTGCCTACTGGAGGTGGACTTCCAATGCTCTAGAGGTTATGGGAGAGGCAGGAGCCTGGCTGCCCACATTGGTGAAGAGGATCTGGCCCTGCAACTTGGAATTCTTCCCAAGGTTCTTCAGCTAACTTTTTAACAGTCCTTCCTGCCTATACGTATTTAACTTTCAACTTTCTCTAAAGCACAGTCATTTACCACTGGTAAATGACTCTAACACCTGATTTTTATATTTTCTTTTTTCTTGTAGGTTTATGACATTTTTATTTCTTTCTTATCACTTTAGTGGGATTTGGTAGGGATGCGGGGAGTCATATTTAACCAGAAGTTAAGTGAAGCATTAGTCACTCAGTCATGTCCAACTCTTTGCAACCCCATGGACTGTAGCCCGCCAGGCTTCTCTGTCCATGGAATTCTCCAGGCAAGAATACTGGAGTGGGTAACATTCCCTCCTCCAGGGGATCTTCCTGACCCAGGGATCGAACCCAAGTCCCTTATGTCTCCAGCACTGGCAAGCAGGTTCTACATCACTAGTGCCACCTGGGAAGCCCGGAGCAGACAGAGGTCTGCAGGGAATAATTCTGGACGCAGCAGATGTGGTGGACTTGCCCAGCTCCATGTCCACTCAACCCTCTTCCTTCTTCATCTGTGGCTACCTGGCCTCCTCCCCGAGACTGCTCTCTGACCAAGAAGGGTTTAAAGAAACTCCAGCTCAGCATCAAGCCAGACTTCCTGCAACTCACCTGTCCCCAGATACAAGAAAAGGAATTCCTTCCAGGCCCTTTCTCACATGCAGTGCTGATAACAGTCTCCACTTGTAACCTGCCTCACATCCTGGTCTGTGGAAATCTCGATCAAGGCTGTATTTCCTCAGAAGCCAAAGTGCAGCTGCTCCCCGCTGCCTGCCCCTCAGGGAGCAGTCAGTTCTCAGATCCTACTTCTTCCTGGGCAGCCTGGCCCTGTGTTAGACACCAGCTACCCCCAAACCCCCTAATCAACTTGCTAATATATTAAGGTTTCTCTTCAGAAATATATTGCTTGACATCAGCCACTTAAACCTGTGTTTGAACAAACTCATCTGATCTTTTCCTGAGGACAGCATTTGATAGAGAAAAGAAGAGACAGCTCAGGGACTTAGGAATTGAAAGAAAGGAAAAGAAACCCAAAGACTTCCCCTTTCTCCACTTCACAGTACTAAGGCCAGCCCAGTCCACCCTCTCCTTCCTCACTCATGCCCCTTTCTTGAGAATCAACCCTTAACTAAGCTTTGCTGAACTGTTGCGGTTGCCCTTCTCTATTTTATGATCTCTTAGCTTGTAGTTTATTCTTGTTTCTCCCCAGATGTCTCAATTTAGAGTTTAATGCCCTTGAAGACAGGGGTGACCAGTTTTCTCACTTTATATAGTTCCTATCCCAGGATACTACCAACATTTATCAATCTGATTCTCTAACCCATGGTTCAGAAGTCATTCTGTCACAAATTCTACATGGAAAGACTTTTCTGAAATTTTTTTGGAGTATATACAGTGCTGCCTTAGTTTCAGTGTCTAGCAAAGTGAATTGGTTATAGATATACATACACCCACTCTTTTTCAGAATCTTTTCCCACATAGCCCATTGCAGAGTACTGAGTAGAGTTCCTTGTGCTATACAATAGGTTCTTATTAGTTATCTATTTTATACATAGTAGTGTGTATACATCCATCCCAATCTTCCAGTTGATTCCTCTCCCTCCCTTTACCCCTTGCTAACCATGTTGTTTTCTACATCTGTAACACTTATTTCTGACTATAGATAAGTTAAACTACAATTTGAAAAGATACATGTGCCCCAGTGTTGATGGTAGGACTATTTTCAACAGCTGGGTCAGGGAAGAAAAGAAAGCGTTTTAAAGATGAACCGCTTTCCTGTCCTCCGGCTCTGGGGGGTGCAGTGATGGGATGTCTCTCTTCCCTTATGTCAGGGAAGGCACAATTGCTTCCTTTACATCGACAACTCTTAGCCTCCGTTTCTTTACTTTTTAAATGGGTTTATAATAATGCCTAATTCAGGGGGTATGTTGAGGAATAAAAGAGATAAGGTGCTCAAAACGCTCAGCACGTGCCTGGAGTGTATCTGATGCCCAGCAGTTGTTAGTTACTGATTCAGAGAGCAAGAAGGGGGCTGCCAGTGCAAGTGCCCCCACAAAGCTGAGAGGAGTACCCGAGGAGGCACCCAGCGCAGTGGAGAATGAGGACCGTTTACTCCCGACATGATCCGCCGGCCCATTTCCATCCGCCCAAACGCCGAAGCCTGTAAAAGCCTTAAGGGACAATCCGCCTGGAGCCACGGGTGCTCCCCGACCTAAACAAGCAGGCTGAGCCCCTGCAGGACCGCAGTGCCAGGCCGTATTTCATCAGGCCTCCCGACCTCTGAGTAAATAAATGTGTGCAACAGATACAATAAACATTTTCTCAGGCCTGAAATCAGATCTGCAGACTCCTCAGCCCCTTCTGTGCGGGGCGGACTGTAATTACAGGATATGTTAAATTTTCTTTATAGCTGGTCCTGATGGTTGTGAAGTGACCACACCAGACCGAACAGCATCCCTGCTCTCCTCTGCTACCACGGGTAATGAAAACCAGATGCTCGTCTGAAGTTAATCACCCCTGTGGCTCTCGCCCTAAGTCAAGTAGGGGTCCCTGTTTGCTTGGAGAAGACATGTAAAGTGGTGATAAGCAGGGAGTGACCTGTAACCTGCCGTGGGGGCTGCCACTCCAGCGTGAGATAAGCCATTTGACACCCCCAGAGGTGACTTCGGAGAGAAATGAGCAACTGACAAAAACCAAGACTAAACCCAGTACACCAAGTGTCTTTGGGTAACCGAGCCCTCCCCCGAGGTACTTCTAGAGATATAGCAATTTGGATAGTAATAGACATCTTTGCTGAGAATCTACAGATATCGTTCCGCTTGTCGACAGTTATCTCAGAATTCCCGACCAAAAGGCTCCTCCATGTGGAGGCAGTTTTCCTCACTTTGCTCAGAGATATTCACACCATATATATAATTACTCCTGCTGGCATTGAACACTGTAAATCTCAGAGTCAGAACTGATAAATATTTATAGCATATTTGATATGCTATATGATATATATATGATATATATTTGATATGCTATATGATATGATATAAATATTTGATAGTTATAGTTATTAAAAGGAAGTATCAACACAAGGGTTCTGATTGAAGGTGTGAGATGGGACTCTGGGATATGCCCCTTTGATGATTTTGTGTGTGCGTGCGTGCACACACACGCTCAGTCGTGTCCAACTCTTTGTGACCCCACGAGGACTGTAGCCCACCATGCTCCTCTGTCCGTGGGATTTCCCAGGCAAGGATATTGGAGTGGGTTGCCGTTTCATCTTCCAGGGGATCTTCCCAACCTAGGGATTGAACCTGTGTCTCTTGCATTGGCAGGCAGATTCCTTACTGCTGAACCAGCTGGGAAGCCCAATTTTAATGAGATTCATGTAATTCTGATACAGAGACAGAGGTTTTTGAAATGCGCTTTTAAAACCATGTTTTCATTCCAGAGTCAAGGCAATGTAGCAACACAGAGTGAAGAGGTGTATTGCTCTTGCCAGTCTTAGAACCATAAAGACTGTAAGAAGAGTCACCTCTCTGTCTGATCTACAGCCTCTAAACATGAGCATGGCCTCAATATTCTTCTCTACAAGGTGGAGGAGGAGGTTTCTGATTTATTTCTACGAAATAGTTTTAGAAGAGCAGGGATTTTCAGGAGAAATGAGCTGAGTGTTCTGACAAACTACATGTAATTTTAAAAGTCATATGTTTTCAAGTGCTCAACTCAGAAACTTCTCTTCACAATACCTGTTCATTCTCAAGAATGCACTGGTTTTCTTTAATTTCCACCTCACATTCACAATGTTCAAACTCAGTTACTCTCAGTTACTAGATACATTCGATTTGCTTGATAACAGTATTTACTTTTCCATTTGATGGACACTTCCTTTTTTATAGCTATCTTGATTTGATTGTATAAAACATCAGACATCAGTGGGAAGGATATTCAGGCAAAAATATGATCCTTAGTATTAGATCCAGACAACTCAGGAAACTTTTCATTGAGTACTGTTTTCTAAGCACTGTTCTAATATGAAATATTATATTTAATGTAATTACTTCTCTTAAAAAAATAATAATGTAATTACTTCTCTTATAGTAATGGTTTCAGGAGTAACAGTCACTTGTCCCTAAAAGGCCGATCTAGTTTCTTTCTGGGGCTTCCCTGGCAGCTTAGCTGGTAAAGAATCCACCTGCAATGTAGGAGACCCCAGTTCAATTCCTGGGTCAGGAAGATCCCCTGGAGAAGCAATATATTACCCACTCCAGTATTCTTGGGCTTCCGTGGTGGCTCAGATGGTAAAGAACCTGCATACAATGAGGGATACCTGGGTTTGATCCCCTGGAGGAGGGCATGGCAACCCACTCCAGTGTTCTTGCCTGGAAAATCCCATGGACAGAGGAGCCTGGAGGGTACAGTCCACGGGGTCAAAAAGAACTGGATGTGACTGAGCACAGCACAGCACAGCACAGTCTCTTTCTGAGTTTAAAAATATTATTTGTAAGAACTTCAAACTATACAATAAAGAATTAAGTACAAAGTAAAACTTGACCACAAATAGATTAGAAGTTAAATTTGAAGTAAGAATCAGGCATTTCTATTACACATATTGCTGCTGCTAAGTTACTTCAGTCGTATCTGACTCTGTACGACCCCATAGACGGCAGCCCACCAGGCTCCCCCATCCCTGGGATTCTCTAGGCAAGAACACTGGAGTGGGTTGCCATTTCCTTAGTGAAAAGTGAAAGTGAAGTCGCTCAGTCGTGTCCGACTCTTTTCGACCCCATGGACTGCAGCCTACTAGGCTCCTCCATCCATGGGATTTTCCAGGCAAGAGTACTGGAGTGGGGTGCCATTGCCTTCTCCAATTACACTTATTACTTGGCAAAAAAACAGAGACTTTTTCAATTTAATCAGGACATTTCAGTGCCACCATCAAAATGTGTCCCTTAAAAAAAAAGAAGAGGCAGCTTATTTGGAATTGGGGGAAAATTTCTCCCTCAAAAAATTGCCTCTTCATACAGATTAAAATTCACCCTCTAATATTCCATCTATCCCATACCTGGACTCCCTATCTCCCTATGTCCTTGATGTTCTATTACATACTAGATATTTTATTTATTTATTATTTGTTTACTCACTGCTGTGTCTCTAGCACCTAGGATAGACCTGATACATAATAGTTGGTCAATAAACTTCTGCTGAATATCAAATAATCTTACTCAGATGCTGTTTCTACTCTGAAGGCTGTGCTCATTTCCATTATGCTTGATCATGGCTGAGCAGAAAGTAACTTCCTTTCTTTGTGCTTCTATGTCTGTATCTTGTCCAGGCTCCCAGAGTTACATTTTTCGTGCAATTGCAATATACCGATTCAGCTCAGGAGCACAAGTTCCTTGATAGCAGGAACAAGGCCATTTGTGTATTTATTACCAATCCCCATCTTCTTACCTGTTTCCTGATCCTGATAGTATACTCAGAAACAGATTGAAGAGAATGTTGCTGCTGCTGCTAAGTCACTTCGGTCGTGTCCGACTCGTGTGACCCCATAGACAGCAGCCCACCAGGCTCCCCCGTCCCTGGGATTCTCCAGGCAAGAACACTGGAGTTGGGTTGCCATTTCCTTCTCCAATGCATGAAAGTGAAAAGTGAAAAGTGAAATTGAAGTCGCTCAGTCATATCCGACTTGTAGCGACCCCATGGACTGCAGCCTACCAGGCTCCTCCATCCATGAGATTTTCCAGGCAGGAGTATTGGAGTGGGGTGCCATTGCCTTCTCCGATTGAAGAGAATAGACCATGAATAATAAGACTGCTGTTGGAAAAGTAACAGAGCAGAGAAAGAGGTGCAAAAATATACATACATATATATATATTAGTCTGATAGGGTAGATGACTTGTGGTGAATGTGTGACAGATGGCAACTGGGGCAAATTTCTAGGATGCTTGGGTTTCCCTGGGTCTCAATTATCAAGCCTCTCTCTTCACTTCTCTCTAAAAGTCTTCATCAAATGGCCACCAGGCAACAGAAAACATGATGCATCAAGTTGGGTTTGTCAAGGTTTATTACACTTAAAAGCTAAGGAGTATCAGACTTCCTTGGTGGTGCAGTGGATAAGAATTCACCTGCTAATGAAGGAGACATGAGTTCAAGCCATGGTCCAGGAAGATCCCACATGCCATGGATCAACTAAGCCCATGCACCCTAACTCTTGAGCCTGTGCTCTAGGGCTCGTGAGCTGTAACTACTGAGCCTGTGTACCACAACTACTGAAGCTGGAGCGTCTAGAGCCTGTGCTCTGCAACAAGAGAAGCCGCTGCAATGAGAAGCCCGCACACCACAACAAAGAGTAGTCCCTGCTCCCACAACTAGAGAAAGCCTGTGCACAGCAACAAAGATCCAGTACAACCAAACATAAAAATAATAATAAATAAATAATTTTTTAAAAGCTAAGGAGTGTCAAGGATCGACTGAGTTCACCCACTGAATTCCCTACACAGAGCCCTCTATACATCATGAGAATGACTGCTGGGGATTTCCCTGGAGTCCAGTGGTTAAGACTTCACCTTTCCAATGTAGGGAGAGCAGGTTCAATCCCTCGTCAGGAAGCTAAGATTCCCACACATCTCTCAGCCATAAATGTAAAAATATAACAGAAACAATATTGTAACAAATTCAATACAAACTTTAAAAATGGTCCACATTAAAAAAAAAATGAAAGAAAAAGAATGAGTGCTAACTGCATATGGGTTCACCATCCTCCATTCCTCTTCAAAAAGTGAGTTAAAATATAACCGAGCAAAGTATATGAAACTCCCATCCAGTGCCTTGCACTTTGGAGAATGATGATTTCAGATACAAGTGTTCACTGAATTCAAAAGTATCTGTGGTCTATGCTGTTCTTTCTAGACTTCCGTGCATGTGTGCATGCTAAGTAGCTTCAGTCGTGTCCAACTCATTGTGAATCTATGGATTGTAGCCCGCCAGGCTCCTCTGTCCATGGGATTCTCCAGACAAGAATACTGGAGTGGGTTGCCGTGCCTTCCTCCAGAGGGATCTTCACAACCCAGGTATTGAACACCTGTCTCTTATGTCTCCTGCATTGGCAGGCGGGTGCTTTACCACTAGCACTAGGAAGCCCAGGACCTCCGTAGTGGAGGCTTTTTTTTTGCCTAGGAAAATGATGCAAGCTTATTATTCACAGGCTAGTTTGCATCGTTTCTTAACTTCCAACTTCCAAGACTTTAAAAAAAGGTTTTCTTAGAGTGGTTTTGAGCTCACAGAAAAACTGAGAGTAAGATACAGAGATTTCCCTCATTGCCCCTGTCTCCACACCACATTGTTATTCCTCTTACATTACTCATCAAAGTCAAGTACTTCTTCAGAGTCAAGTCCGACTCGTTGTGAACCTATGGACTGTAGCCCGCCAGGCTCCTCTGTTCATGGGATTCTCCAGGCAAGAATACTAGAGTGGGTTGCCATGCTCTCCTCACCAGGGGATCTTCCCAATCCAGGGGCTGAACTCATACCTCCTGGGGATCCTGCACTGCACGCAGATTCTTTACTGCTGAGCCACCAGGGAAGCCCCGAATATATACATGTATTATATATATATATATATATATTATATATATATATAATATATATATATATTTATATATATATATTTATATATATATTTATATATATATATACACTCTCTGTCTTGAGCCTCCTTTCCACCCTCCCATCTCACCCCTGTAGGTCATCATACAGCACCCAGCTAAGCTCCCTATGTTATACAGGTGTCACTTCACACCAGTCAGAATGGCCATCATCAAAAAATCTACAAACAATAAATGCTGGAGAGAGTGTGGAGAAAAGGGTTGCACTACTGATGGGAATGTAAATTGATACAGCCACTATGGAGAACAGTATGGAGTTTGCTTTTAAAAACAAAACAAAACTAGAGCTATTGTATAATGTAGGAATCCCACTACAGGGCATATACCCACTACAGGGCATAATTCAAAAAGACACATGTACCCAGCCCAATGCGAATTGTAGCACTCTTTACAAGAGCCAGGACATGGAAGCAACCTAGATGTCCCTACATTTTTGTACACTAGTCCTGTGTAATCTGGTACAGGTTCACTGAAAGCAGGACATTTAGCCATCCCTTTCAAGAGAAAAAAGTACAGGACACTCCACTGGTGGGGTGGTGTTTTGCATGGCCATGACAAATACAGTGCTCTGTATTGGCCATAGCTGAAACTGATTCCATCCTATTATCTCAGAGGGAACTGTTCAACCTTTACGGGCCTGTACAGATCATTCTAGTCTTGCCCGTGACTTCCGTGTTGAGGGTGAAACGATCTGAGTTCCCAGAACATTAGGAACACCTGCCTTCCGATGCAACGCAACAATTAATCAAAACCAACTGTACAAGATCCTGGGAGTGTGTGTCATGTGCCTCCACACTCTGTCCCTCTGCCTCACGAGGGATGATTGAGAGCTGATTACAAGATCTGTTTGATGCTGCTGCTAAAAACGGTTTGAAAAACATCTTCCCCTCACTTCACAAGATGGATTATATTGGGCAACATGAAGTCATGATTACATTGCACTAATTTTAGCAAAGTCAGACGTCTTTATGAAAGGATTGCTCATGCCTGTCAGCCACTGCTGATTAAGTCAAAGTTCACGCAGCTCCGTCCAAAAGAAGAAACAGCCAACAACCTCCTGTCTCTGTGAACAAGCTGCTGTTCCACCAAGAGTAAAACCAAGCCTGAGGCAGACAGGCGCGTTCACTTCTAGGTCCCACAAACTCCGCTGCCTCTCCCTCACACTGTCCCGCTGTCTCCTGGCTTCTCAGGAACACAGGGAAGGTGGACCATGGTGCTGCCAAGTTCTGTCCCCAGTCTCACCAACCTCTTCAACAAGCACCTGGTTTTAAGGACCCAGGATGCTAATACTTGCCTCCCCCATTGTCCTGCTCTCTCCCAAATTGGAGTGGGTCTTATTCCTACTCTCTGGTCTGCTTTAAATTACCATGTAATCCTGAAAAATGTGCTGTAATGTTCCAAGACAGCAATACCCCTGGAGCTCTCTTAGAGTCTCAGTGGTAGTCGGATTGTTTGGGGGTTGGTTTCCTTGGTTGCTTGGTTGGTTGTTGTTTTTTTTTTTTTTTCCATTTGTTATTTACTGAAGGCTTTGAGCCTCTGAGAAGTTTCTTTTTTTAATATTTTTCATTTATTTATTTATTCTTATTTGGCTGCACCAGGGCTTAGTGGAAGCTCGGGGGATCTTCAATCTTTGCTGTGGCATGAGGATATTTTAGTTGCAGTATATGGGATCTTTGCAACCCCAAGGATTGTAGCCCGCCAGGCTCCTCTTTCCATGGGATTCTTCATACAAGAATACTGAAGTGGGTTGCCATACCCTCTTCCAGGGGATCTTCCCAACCCAGGGATTGAACCCAGGTCTCCTGCCTTACAGGCAGATTCTTTACCATTTGAACCACTAAAGCTGAAGCTCCAATACTTTGGCCACCTGATGGGAAGAGCCGACTGAGTGGAAAAAGACCCTCATGCTGGGAAAGATTGAGGGCAGGAGAAGAAGTGGGCAACAGAGGAGGAGATGTTTTGATGGCATCATTGACTCAGTGGACATGAGTTTGAGCAAACTCCGGGAGATAGTGAAGGACAGAGAAACCTGGTGTGCTGCAGTTCATGGGGTTGCAAAGAGTCAGACATGACTTAGTGACTGAACAACAATAACAGTTTGGGATCTAGTTCCCTGACCAGGGTTGGAACTTGTGCCCCTTGCATTGCAAGCATGGAGTCAGCCCCTGGACCACCAGGGAAGTCCCAAAACCTCTTAAGAAGTTTCTAATGGGATTCTGATCCACTCTATTTCTTACTCTTCTAACTCTTACTCTTAATTGATTTGCCATGAAGAGGCTCAAATTATAATGCTTTGCATTTTATTATGGCTTCCATATCTAGCCCTCGAGTAATTTACAAACAACACTAAGGCTACTGATGCAATGAGGAACTGGGTGGGCCCTGGGGGTATTTGATTCAATGGAAAAATGAGAGCCCAGACTTTCATTTTCCCTCCACACTGATGAGAACCACATTTTTACTCCTTCTAATTTTTCAGATCTCTTGAAAGCTGAAAGAACACTAGTGACTGGTATGCAGCCCAAATGTGTGTTAATTGAGAGAAACTGGGGTTAAGACTAGATTCAAATCTAACTTTGCCATTTACCGCAAGACCTTGGTCAATGTCCCTTAATTTACTTGAGACTCAGTTTCCTCATCTCTAAAATGGGAGTGATTATAACAACTACTTCTCAGGTTTATGTGAAGCTCAGCTAAGTGAATTGACATGACGCTTCTTTGCACAATGCTGAATCAGTGCTGTCTGTGGGAGTGAGGGGAACCTTTAAAAGCCTGATTTTAACCTCACTTGTCAAGGTACTGGCATGAAAAGCATTATTTTAGGGACATTAAGACAGGAGTGGCTCATAAAATGTATTATGTTCTTCCAGTCAATCTGAAGCACTTGCTAAGAAATGAATCTAGAGCCAGTCCTTCAGGCCACAAGGACTGTGTGTACATACAACACCCATCACATGCCGAGGCATAAGTTGGATTTTCTGTGGGAGTCACTGCAGGAAGAAACAGCTCCAGATGTCAAGAATTTAATATCTTATTAAAGTCAGTCCAATTCTCCAAGCAAGAATACTGAAGTGGGTAGCCATTCCCTTCTGCAGGGGATCTTCCAAACCCAGGGATTGAACTCTGGTCTCCTGTATTGCAGGCGGATTTTTTTACCATCTGAGCCACCAGGGAAGCCCTCAGTCAACTCAATTAATTATTTAATAAACTGACCCTTACTAGAACATCCTACATGCCCAGCTCTGCCAAGGTTCATCAAGAGAGGCTTTCCTGCTGCACAGGGATCTGACATCTGAATCATTTAATGACTGCCCTACCTTGAAAAATGAGGGACAGGGGTTATTACAAGGCCAGTAATAAGAAAAGGCAGGAGTCTCACTGGAACTGAGGAAACAGGCTTCACCAGAACTAGATTGGAATGTCAGTCATCATGTCAGGAGCTCTCAGGACAGGACTGTCACATGTTCCTGAGCACTGGAGCTTGCTGGCTCAGTTAGTGAGATTCTGTCAGTGGGACTAGCTATTCTCTTGGCCTCTGACCCTCACTGCATGACCACCTGAGGGGCCCTGCCTGTCCCAATAAACACTCAACAGGGAGAATCTGAAAGGCCTTTGTAGTTGTGAGGACCCACATTCGGGCAAGAGTTCTTCTAGCCAGTTTTCCTCCAAGGCCTCCGACCACCTGGGTCAATCCCACTCATGTTTCAATCCACCAGAGCCAAAGGGTCACATGGCCTGGAGTTCCCCTGCTTAGAAAAGTCCAGATCTGTTTTCCTTGACGAGGACTGTGGATGAGTTTCTTTGTTCCAGAAAAGGCTGCCAGTCTGGAAAATACCATAATAGCCCCCTTTAGAAAATGACTTTTCTCCCTCTGTCTCTCTCTCTCTCTCTCACTCTACCCCAACCCCACACTTGGAAAAATAATCCAATGGACTGAAATAATTGGGGAACAATTTATAAGAGAGAAAGGGAAGAAGCTGTACCTTGAAGGACAGGGTGACAATGGATAGACCAAAAGATGGAGACATTCTAGGCAGATAGAAGGGGCTGAGCACTGAAAGGCTTCCCAAAATGCACTTCTAGGTTAGCATATAATTCTTTTAGGTATAATAGCCAGGACTCACTGCCTTTTCTTTGAAGTTGGAAATAAAAAATAAAAGGAAGATGGACCACTTTTTGTTCTGTGAAGGGGTAACACTCTCTCTCCATTGCTAGATACTGGTACATATATATTAATAAAGTTAAGGGTGTTTTCTTGACTCTTCCACACTCAAAAATTAGGCTTTTTAAATTCTAATGGTGCTTTTTCTCCCTTCCAAGGGCTTGGCCTAGGTACAATTCCTAAGAATAGTATTATAATAATGAATAACAAGAGATAACATCTATAGCAACCTTAGTGCTGGTTCTACATTAAGTTCTTTATATGTATCATCTCATGTCATCTTCTTTATAAAATAATGTATTATAAAACAAAACTCTACCAAGCTAATAATTAACAGGAGGAGAAAGACTTCCCCCAAGAAGTAATATTTATACTGGATTTTCAAATACCATGTGGGAGTTCTCCTGGTAATCAAGTCTGGAAACGACATTCCAGGCAGCAGGATTGGCATCAAAGAGATAGGAACAAGGATGGAATGTTCCAGAAAAAGCAAGTGGTTCACCAAGGTTAGATGATAGGGTCCTTGTGGAAAGGGGTAGGGATGGGAATGAACAGCGTAAAAGAAACCAAACTGTGGGGAGCTTTGGATGTAGAGATTTTATCAAAATGCAGCAGAAATCCACTGAAATGCTTTAACAAATGTGCATCTTTGAAAGATCATTTGGGGGTGGTGTGCAGCACGGACTGGTGGAGCAAGGAAACTGGAGGGAGGAACAGCCAGCTAGGAGGCTATCATTATAGCTGTCCACCTGAGAGATGGATGAGAAACAGAACTGAGCCAGTGATGGAGGAGACAGAGGGCCAGACTTGGTCAAGAGGTGTGTTAGGGGAAGGATGTAGTCCCTGCCATCCAGGGCTAAGACCCAAAGAGAAAAGGAAAAGCTAGCAAACAAATGCCAATGGCACCCAGCTGTAGATGGGTGAGGCCAAGCAGACAGCAGATGAAGCGGGTGCTGGGCAGGTTCAGAATGCAGGGAGGGGGGCCTTTCCACTGGGGAGGGACAAGCAAAGCATCCAGAACGGATGGTTGAGCTTCATACCAATAAATGAGTAGGATTCTAACAGGCAGAAATACTGTGAAGTGCTCTCCAGGACAAAAGAGCAAAAGCAAAGATTTTAAAAATGGAAAGTGTGGGGTTGCCTGGGGAGATGGGAGAGTGGAACAGATGAACACACAGAGGCCAGCCTCACCACGTTGCTCCAGCCATCAGAGTCCTAGAGCGGGATGCTGTCAGCTTCCCCACTCTCCAGCAAAACCCTCAGTGATAACCCCCATCCTGGCAGGAGTAAAAGAAATTACACATTGTCTTCATAACAGAAAACCCCAGGTAATGGTCTGGACACGATCATGGACCTGGAATAGCATTCCCTCAATAATGCCCAGAGCATGGCAGTGGGATAGACTCTTCATCAAGAGGAGTTCCTCTTATAAATCTGTTGGGCTTTTTTAAGCCTGTTCTAGCTACACTCCACTCCTAGTTTTCTCTGGAACAAATGGCCCTGCATGTGGTTCAGTGCTTTGTTGTCTTGAGCGTTCTTCTCAGATTGTTGCAAGAACAAAGAGAACAACATATGGATACCAAGAGAGGAAGGAGGATTGGGATGAATTCCAACACAGGCATTGACATATCTATACTGCTGTTGTTGTTCAGTCACCCAGTCATGTCCAACACTTTGCAACCCCATGGACTGCAGCAAGCCAGCTCTCCCTGTGCCTCACCATCTACCAGAGTTTGCCCAAGTTCATCTCCAAGTTCATTGGTGATGCCATCCAGCCATCTCATCCTCTGATGCCCTCTTCTCCTTCTGCCCCCAATCTTTCCCAGCATCAGAGACTTTTCCAATGAGTCAGCTGTTTCCATCAGATGACCAAAATACTAGAGCTTCAGCTTCAGCATCACTCCTTCAAACAAGCATTCAGGGCTAATTTCCCTTCAGATTGACTGGCTTGATTGCTTTGCTGCCCAGGGGACTTTCAGGAGTCTTCTTCAGCATCACAGTTTGAAGGCATCAATTTTTTGCCCTCAGCTTTCTTTACAGTCTGGCTCTCAAAACTATACCTGAACACTGGGAAGACCATAGCCTTGACTATAAGGACCTTTGTCAGCAGAGTAATGTCTCTGCTTTTCAAAACACTGTCTAAGTTTGTCATAGCTTTTCTGCCAAGAAGCAATCATCTTCTGATTTCATGGCTGCAGTCACCACAGTGATTTTGGAGCCCAAAAAAGGAAATCTGTCACTACTTCCACCTTTTCCCCTTCTACTTGCCATGACATAATGGGGCCGGATGCCATGATCTTAGTTTTTTAATATTTAGTTTTGAGCTGGCTCTTTCACTCTCCTCTTTGACCCTCATCAAGAGGCTCTTTAGTTCCTCTTCATTTCTGCCATGAGAGTGGTATCATCTGCGTATATGAGGTTGTTGCTTTCCCCACCTGTCTTGATTCCAGCATCTAACTCATCCAGCCCGGCATTTCTCATGATGTGCTCAGCACATAGGTTAAACAAACAGGGTGACAACAGACAGCCCTGTCACACTCCATTCTCAATCTTGAACCAATCAGTTGTTCCATACAAGGTTCTAAGTGTTGCTTCCTGACCCATAGATAGGCTTCTCAGGAAACAGGTAAGATGGTCTGGAAGTCCCATCTCTTTAAGGGCTTTCATGGTTTGTTATGATCCACAGGGTCAACTAAACATTCAAAAATGAAGTTCATGGCACCTGGTCCCATCACTTCATGGCAAATAGATGGGGAAACAATGAAAACAGTAACAGATTTTATTTTCTTGGGCTCCAAAATCACTGCAGATGGTGACTGCAACCATGAAATTAAAAAACACTTGCTCCTTGGAAGAAAAGCTATGACCAACCTAGACAGCATATTAAAAAGCAGAGACATTACTTTGCCAACAAAGGTCCATCTAGTCAAAGCTATGGTTTTTCCAGTAGTCATGTATGGATGTGAGAGTTGGACCATAAAGAAGGCTGAGCACTGAGGGATTGATGCTTTTGAACTGTGGTGTTGGAGAAGACTCTTGAGAGTCCCTTGGACAGCAAGGAGATCCAACCAGTCCATCCTAAAGGAAATCAGTCCTAAATGTTCATGAGAAGGACTGATGCTGAAACTGAAGGTCCAATACTTTGGCCACCTGATGCAAAGAGCTGACTCATTAGAAAAGACCCAGATGCTGAAGGCAAGAGAAGAAGGGAGCAAAAGAGGATGAGATAGTTGGATGGCATCACTGGCTCAACAGAAATGAGTTGGAGCAAGTTCCAGGGGTTGATGAAGGACAAGGAAGTCTAGTATGCTGCAGTCCATGGGGTCACAAAGAGTGGAACACAATTGAACAACAACAAAGTCAAAGGCTTTAATGTAGCCCATTAAACAAAGGTAGATTTTCTTCTGGATTTCCCTTGCTTTTGCTCTGATCTAGCAAATGTTGGCAATTTGATCTCTGGTTCCTCTGCCTTTTCTAAACCCAGCATTGGCATCTTGGTTCACATAATACTAAAGCCTAGCCTTCAAGACTTTAAGCATGACTGTACTAGCATGGGAGATGAGAGCAACTGTCCAATGGTTCAGTCAGTTCAGTTAAGTTGCTCAGTCCTGTACGACTCTTTGCAACCCCATGGACTGCAGCATTCCAGGCCTCCCTGTCCATCACCAACTCGCAGAGCTTACTCAAACTCATGTCCATTGAGTCAGTGATGCCATCCAACCATCTCATCCTCTGTCGTCCCCTGCTCCTGCCACCTTCAATCTTTCCCAGCATCACCGTCTTTTCTAATGAGTCAGTTCTTTGCATCAGGTGGCCAAAATATTGGACTTTCAGCTTCAGAATCAGTCCTTTCTGGACTGATTTCCTTTAAGAGGGACTGGTTGGATCTCCTTGTGAAAGGTTGTTGCTGAACCACAAAAGACGCCGGGATTCTTGGCCTCCAGAGGAGAAGAATTCTATCCGGGGCCAGAGACAAGGCTTGATTGCTAAGAGCTTTCATGTAATAGAGCTTTATTAAAGTATAAAAGGGATAGAGAAAGCTTCTGACATAGACATCAGAAGGGGGCAGAAAGAGTACCCCCTCACTAGTGTTAGCAATGGAGTTATATACTTTTAATTAGTTATTACAGTGAATCAAAAGAATGTCTGGAGGTTGTAAAGACCTTACTAGATCCACTCCCATAATTTACGTTTTAAAATAACAGTATAGGCCAGAAGGTTTTTCCAGAAACTGTCCTCAAGCAGGATACATTATTGTTATATAATCCTAAGGAATGTAGAGGAAAAAAAGTTTGTCCTTTCCTCCTCCTTGAGAATTCCAGACCCCTCTCTACTTGGGGACCTCTGAACTTCTTATCAACCTGTCTAGGAATTGACTTTCTCACTTGCAGTCCAAGGGAGTCTCAAGAGTCTTCTCCAACACCACATGTCAAAAGTATCAATTCTTCATCACTCAGCTTTCTTTATAGTCCAACTCTCACATCCACACATGACTACTGGAAAAACTATAGCTTTGACTAGACAGACCTGTGCTGGCAAAGTAATGTCTCTGCTTTTAAATATGCTGTCTAGGTTGATCATAGCTTTTCTTCCAAGGAACAAGCATCTTTTAATTTCATGGCTGCAGTCACCATCTGCAGTGATTTTGGAGCCCAAAAAAATCTCATTGTTTCCATTGTTTCCCCATCTATTTTCCATGAATGATAGGGCTAGATGCCATGATCTTAGTTTTCTGAATGTTGAGTTTTAAGCCAACATTTTCACTCTCCTTTTTCACTTTCATCAAGAGGCTCTTTAGTTCTTCACTTTCTGCCTTAAAGGTTGTGTCATCTGCATATCTGAGGTTATTAATATTTATATTTATCCTGGCAATCTTGATTCCAGTTTGTGATTCATCCAGCCCAGTATTCCACATGTTGTACTCTGCATAGAAGTTAAATAAGCAGGGTGACAATATACAGCCTTGATGTACTCCTTTCCCAATTTGCAACCAGTCTGTTGTTGCATGTCCAGTTCTAACTGTTGCTTCTTGACCTGCATACAGATTTCTCAGGAGGCAGGTCAGGAAGTCTGGTATTTCCATCTCTTTCAGAATTTTCCACAGTTTATTGTGATCCACACAGTCAAAGGGTTTGGCATAGTCCATAAAGCAAAAGTAGATGTTTTTCTGGAACTCTCTTGCTTTTTTGATGATCCAACAGATGTTGGCAATTTGACCTCTGGTTTCTCTGCCTTTTCTAAATCCGATGCCCTTTCTAAGTCCAATGGTTAGCACATTCTTTAGTACTACCCTTCTTGGGAATTGGGATGAGGATTGACCTTTTCCAATCCTGTGGCCACTGCTGGGTCTTGCAGTCCAGATTTGGCCAGATTTGCTGACATATTAAATGCAATCCCCTTCACAGATCACTGCCTTGTCATGGTGAAGGGGTTTGTGTAACTCGGTGAAGTTATGAGCCCTGCCATGTAGGGCCACCCAAGATTGACATGTCATAGCAGAGATTTCTGACAAATATGATCCACTGGAGGAGGGAATGGCAAACCACCCCAGTATACTTGCTGTGATAACCTCATGAACTGTAAAAAGGACAAAAAGATATACATACTACTGTGTGTAAAATCGATTACTAATGAGAATCTACTGTATAGCACAAGGAACTCTACTCAGTAAGCTGGGGTGACCTAAATGGGAAGGAAATCTAAAAAGAAAGGGGTATATGTATATGTATAGCTGATTCACTTTGCTGTGCAGCAGAAACTAACACAGCCTTGTGAAGCAACTGTACTTCAATTTAAAAAACAAAATAATAGAAACAACACGACTAATCCAATTTTAGTAATATTCTTAAATTAATGTTTTAGGGACTAAAATGTAGCCATTAAAAGTATTGTCAAAGAATCTTTAATGACACAGAAAAATAAATGCTCATGATTTAATACCCCCAAAAAAATACAGTTTAGCTCAATGTCTTCAGCTCAGAGGCAGCTTGGAGCTCCCTGCCTGCTGGCTCCCTGGACTCCCCTACCTGGGGTATGAGGTCTGCAAACTGAAGCTTAATATTACCTCCTTCCTCCCTCTCTTGATTCACAGACAGCTCCCCAAAAGCTGTTCATCAGTCAATCAAGCATTTATTCTTTAATTCTCAGATGTATATGATCTGAAAAAAAAAAAAAATAAAGAACAAAATAACCCAAGGACGTCAGAGGGAGAGAAATGTGGGGGACAGATGCTGACACTTATTTTTGTCCCATTTTATCTTTGAAAAATACATAAAATATGAATAACTAGGGATAAAGAGTTCCAGCTTCTGGTAAAATCAAAAAAGGGATTTTTTTTTTCATTGGGCTGAAACTTCTTACATTTTAAAATGTTTTGCTACTCAACACTCTTTGTGAAGTTAGAGAATCCTAGAGAAGGAATAGAACCTGAGAAGTCATTTCTTCCTGTTTCTGATCTTTACCTGAAAAATGGGCATCTTGGCTACAAAAAGCCCTTTTTCCCTTTCCACTCAGTTTACAAATTCCCCTGCTGTGCCATGCTCACCTGGTTGAAACTTCCAGAGAGTCAAAGGGATTTTTTTTGCTGTTCAGTCACACAGTCATGTCAACTCTTTGGGACACCATGGACTGCAGCACACTAGGCTTCCCTGTGCTTCGTTGTATCTCAGAGCTAGCTCAGACTCATGTCCATTGAGTCAGTGATGCCATCCAGCCATCTCATCCTCTGTCGTCCCCTTCTCCTCCTGCCCTCAATCTTTCCCAGCATCAGAGACTTTTTCAGTGAGTCAGCTCTTCTCATCAGGTGGCCAAAGTATCAGAGCTTCAGCTTCAGCATCAGTCCTTCCAATGAATCAGATCAGGTCAGATCAGTCACTCAGTCGTGTCCAACTCTTTGTGACCCCATGAATCACAGCACACCAGGCCTCCCTGTCCATCACCAACTCCCGGAGTTCACTCAGACTCACGTCCATTGAGTCAGTGATGCCATCCAGCCATCTCATCCTCTGTTGTCCCCTTCTCCTCCTGCCCCCAATCCCTCCCAGCATCAGAGTCTTTTCCAATGAGTCAACTCTTCACATGAGGTGGCCAAAGTACTGGACTTTCAGCTTTAGCATCATTCCTTCCAAAGAAATCCCAGGGCTGATCTCCTTCATAATGGACTGGTTGGATCTCCTTGCAGTCCAAGGGACTCTCAAGAGTCTTCTCCAACACCACAGTTCAAAAGCATCAATTCTTCGGTGCTCAGCCTTCTTCACAGTCCAACTCTCACATCCGTACATGACCACAGGAAAAACCATAGCCTTGACTAGACAGACCTTTGTTGGCAAAGTTATGTGTCTGCTTTTCAATATGCTATCTAGGTTGGTCATAACTTTCCTTCCAAGGAGTAAGCATCTTTTAATTTCATGGCTGCAGTCACCATCTGTAGTGATTTTGGAGCCCAGAAAAATAAAGTCTGACACTGTTTCCACTGTTTCCCCATCTATTTCCCATGAAGTGGTGGGACTGGATGCCATGATTTTCATTTTCGGAATGTTGAGCTTTAAGTCAACTTTTTCACTCTCCTCTTTCACTTTCATCAAGAGGCTTTTGAGTTCCTCTTCACTTTCTGCCATAAGGGTGGTGTCATCTGCATATCTGAGGTTATTGATATTTCTCCCAGCAATCTTGATTCCAGCTTGTGCTGCTTCCAGCCCAGTGTTTCTCATGATGTACTCTGCATATAAGTTAAATAAACAAGGTGACAATATACAGCCTTGACGAACTCCTTTTCCTATTTGGAACCAGTCTGTTGTTCCATGTCCAGTTCTAAATGTTGCTTCCTGACCTGAATACAAATTTCTCAAGAGGCGGATCAGGTGGTCTGGTATTCCCATCTCTTGAAGAATTTTGCACAGTTTGTTGTGATCCACACAGTCAAAGGCTTTGGCATAGTCAATAAAGCAGAAATAGATGTTCAGAACTAATTTCCTTTAGGATGGACTGGTTTGATCTCCTTGCAGTCCAAAGGGCTCTCAAGAGTCTTCTCCAACACCACAGTTCAAAGCATCAATCCCTCAGTGGTCAGCCTTCTTTATGGTCCAACTCTTACTTCCATACATGACTATTGGAAAAACCATAGCTTTGACTAAACAGACCTTTGTTGGCAAAGTAATGTCTCTGCTTTTTAATATGCTGTCTAGGTTGGTCATAGCTTTTCTTCCAAGGAGCAAGTGTTTTTTAATTTCATGGTTGCAGTCACCATCTGCAGTGATTTTGGAGCCCAAGAAAATAGTCTGTCACTGTTTTCATTGCTTCCCCATCTATTTGCCATGAAGTGTTGGGACTGGATGCCATGATCTTAGTTTTCTGAATGTTGAATTCTAAGCCAGCTTTTTCACTCTCCTCTTTCACTTTCATCAAAAGGCTCTTTAGTTCCTCTTTGCTTTCTGCCATAACAGTAGTGTCATTTGCATATCTAAGGTTATTGACATTGATATTTGTCCCTGCAATCTTGATTCCAGCTTGTGCTTCATCCAGCCCAGCATTCCACATGATGTACTCTTCATAGAAGTTAAATAAGCAGGGTGACAATATACAGCCTTTATGTACTCCTTTCTCAATTTGGAACCAGTCCGTTGTTCCATGTCCGGTTCTGATGGTTGTTCTTGACCTGCATACAGGTTTCTCAGGAGACAGGTCAGGTGGCCTGGTATTCCCATCTCTTGAAGAATTTTCCACAGTTTGTTGTGATCCACATAGTCAAAGGCTTTAGCATAGTCAATGAAGCAAAAGTAAATGTTTTTCTGGAATTCTCTTGCTTTTTCTATGATCCAACAAATGTTGGCAATTTGATATCTTTTACGTTATTCAGTTCAGTTTAGTCACTCAGTTGTGTCCGACTCTTTGTGACCCTATGAATCGCAGCATGCCATGCCTTCCTGTCCATCACCATCTCCCGGAGTTCACTCAAACTCACATCCATCGAGTTGGTGATGCCATCCAGCCATCTCATCCTCTGTTGTCCCCTCTTCTTCCTGCCTGAAATCCCTCCCAGAATCAGAGTCTTTTCCAATGAGTCAACTCTTCGCATGAGGTGCCCAAAGTATTGAAGTTTCAGATTTAGCATCATTCCTTCCAAAGAAATCCCATGGCTGATCTTCAGAATGGACTGGTTGGATCTCCTTGCAGTCCAAGGGACTCTCAAGAGTCTTCTCCAACACCACAGTTCAAAAGTATCAATTCTTTGGCACTCAGCTTTCTTCACAGTCCAACTCTAACATCCATACATGACCACAGGAAAAACCACAGCCTTGACTAGACGGACCTTTGTTGGCAAAGTAATGTCTCTGCTTTTCAATATGCTATCTAGGTTGGTTATAACTTTCCTTCAAAGGAGTAAGTGTCTTTTAATTTTGTGGCTGCAGTCACCATCTGCAGTGATTTTGGAGCCCCAAAAAATAAAGTCTGACACTGTTTCCACTGTTTCCCCATCTATTTCCCATGAAGTGAAGGGAACAGATGCCATGATCTTAGTTTTCTGTTGTTGAGCTCTAAGCCAACTTTTTCACTCTCCTCTTTCACTTTCATCAAGAGGCTTTTTCGTTCCTCTTCACTTTCTGCCATAAGGGTAGTGTCATCTGCATATCTGCGGTTATTGATATTTCTCCCGGCAATCTTGATTCCAGCTTGTGCTTCTTCCAGCCCAGCGTTTCTCATGATGTACTCTGCATATAAGTTACAAGATATTAAATATAGCTCCCCATGCCATACAATAGGTCCTTGTTGGTTATCTATTTTATATATAGTAGTGTGTTTGTTAATCCCAATTCCTAATTTATCCCCCTACTGACATTTGGTTTTTTTTAGTGAGGGACTATTGACACCGTAGACTCATTTGCAAATTTTTGTGTTTCATCTATTTGTTTTACTCATTTACTGAGTAAATCATCAGCTGATTTTTTGTTTGTTTGTTTGTTTGATCATTACCTAAGTGCAAATGTATTTATTTCAGCATTTTCACCTCTCTGAACATTTTTCTCAACCTTTGGGTGAGTATGACACTCAAAGATTTAAATCTTTCCATTCTGAAGATAATGGGCAAAACAAAGTAAAGAAATGTTCATTGTTTTCTATAAAAATCTCTGAAATATATTTTTATTGAAAATCATACCTATTTTCTAATGCATTTTTATCACTGGTAATTTACTTTTCTTGATGTAAATGAACTATTTTATTCATTCACAAAAAAATTACAAAATGCTTGCTAGATATCAGGTACTGTGCTTCATGCTAAGGACACAAAGATACAAAGAGCTCTTATTCAGTGGGGAGACAAGTGAGTAAACAAGTGATTATAGCACAACAGAGAGAAGCACAAGATAAAACATCTAATTCATGCTGGAGGAGACGACACCCAGGCAATTTGAATTAAAGAAAGTCATTATAGCCAGGCAAAGGAGAACCAGCCACAAAGAACATCCTGTGAAAAGTCCCTGTGTCAGAAGGGACACAGAGCAACCAAGGGGAAAAGATGGCCAGCCAATAAGGCTGAAATGTAGAAAACCCAAGAACGGCACCACAGAGGTGTTCAGAGGACATGTGAAGTGTGTGGTGAGAGGAGCTAAACCGGACTGAGAATCAAGTTTCTGGCAAGTGATTTTAGCGCAAGTAACAGAAATATTAAAAAAAAAAAAAAAAACTAAGATCATGGCACCAAGCCCCATTACTTCATGGCAAATACAAGGGGAAAAAGTGGAAGATGACAGATTTCCTCTTTTTGGACTCTAAAATCACTGAGGATGGTAACTGCAACCATGAAATCAAAAGACGATTGCTTCTTGTCAGGAAAGCCATGACAAACCTGGACAGTGTGTTGAAAAGCAGAGACATTACTCTGCTGACAAAAGTCCTTATAGTCAAGGCTGTGGTCTTCCCAGTGGTCATGTTCGGTTGTAAGAGCTGAATCGTAAAGAAGTGTGAAGTGAAGTGAAGTCACTCAGTCGTGTCCAACTCTTTGTGACCCCATGGACTGTAGCCTATCAGGCTTCTCCGTCCGTGGGATTTTTCAGGCAAGAGTACCAGAGTGGGTTGCCATTTCCTTCTCCAGTAAAGAAGCGTGAGCGTCGAAGAACTGATGCCTTCGAACTGTGGTACTGGACTCTTGAAAGGTCCCTTGGACAGCAAGGAGAATCAAATCAGTCAATCTTAAAGGAAATCAACCCCTCAATACTCATTGGAAGGACTGATGCTGAAGCTAAAGCTCCAGCAGTTTGGTCATCTGATGCAAATAGTCGACTCATTGGAAAAGTCCCTGATGCTGGGAAAGATTGAGGGCAGAAGGAGAAGAGAGCATCAGAGGATGAGATGGCTGTATGGCATCACCAATGCAATGGACATGAAATTGGGCAAACTCTGGGAGATAGTGAGGGACAGGGAGGGCTAGCAGTCCACAGGGTCACAAAGAGTCAGACACGACTGGGGGACTGAACAACAGAAATATATAAACACAGCAATATTTGTGCATCATTCTTTACTTTTCAAAGGTGTTTACAACAAGCTCTTCATTCATTTTATTACTATGCCTGGTTTATACATAAGGAAATGGAGATCTGAGTTTTCAAAATAGTAGGTGACTCACAGACCTAGAAAAACAAACTTATGGTTACCAAAGGGGATAGCAGGGGGTGGGGATAAATTAGGAGTTTGGGATTAACATATACACTCTACTATACATAAAACAGATAAACAATAAGGACACACTATTAGCACAGAGAACTATATTCAATATTTTGTAATGACCTATAATGGAAAAGAATCTGAATATATATGTATGCATGTATATATGTGTGTGTGTGTAATATATATATTGTTTGTGTATATGTCTGTAATATATATATATATATAGGCTTCCCTGGTGGCTCAGATGGTAAAGAATCCACCTGCAATGCAGGAGACCTGGGTTGGTTCCCTGGGTTGGGAAGCTCACCTACGGAAGGAAATGGCTACCCACTCCAGTATTCTTGCCTGGAAAATCCCATGGACAGAGCAGCCTGGCAGGCTATAGTCCATGGGGTCACAAAGAGTTGTACATGACCAAAAGAATAAGCACAATGTATACATAAACATATATATTTGAATCACTCTGCTGTACACCTGGAACTAATACAACATTGTAAATTAACTATAATTTAAAAAATGGTTGAAAAAGTTCAGTTCAGTTCAGTCACTCAGTTGTGTCCAACACTTTGCAAGCCCATGGACTGCAGCATGCCAGGCCTCCCTGTCCATCACCAGCTCCCAGAGTTTACTCAAACTCTTGTCCATTAAGTTGGTGATGCCATCCAACCATCTCATCCTCTGTCGTCCCCTTCTTCTCCTGCCTTCAATCTTTCCCAGCATAATGGTCTTTTCAAATGAGTCAGCTCTTTGTATCAGGTGGCCAAAGTATTGGAGTTTCGGCTTCAACATCAGTTCTTCCAATGAACACCCAGGACTGATCTCCTTTAGGACTGGTTGGATCTCCTTGCAGTGCAAGGGACTCTCAAGGGTCTTCTCCAATACCACAGTTCAAAGGCATCAATCCCTCAGTTCCCAACTTTCTTTATAGTCCAACTCTCACATCCATACATGACTACAGGAAAAACCATAGCCTTGACCAGATGGACCTTTGTTGGCAAAGTAATGTCTCTGCTTTTTAATATACTATCTAGGTTTGTCATAACTTTCCTTCCAAGGAAAGTGTCTTTTTATTTCATGGCTGCAGTCACCATCTGCAGTGATTTTGGAGCCCCCAAAAATTAAGTCTGCCACTGTTTCCACTGTTTCTCCATCTTTTTGCCATGAAGTGATGTGACTGGATTCCATGATCTTAGTTTTCTTAATGTTGAGTTTTAAGCCAACTTTTTTACTTTCCTCTATCACTTTCATCAAGAGGCTCTTTAGTTCTTCCTCACTTTCTGCCTTAAAGGTGGTGTCATCTGCACATCTAAGGTTATTAATATTTCTCCTTGCAATCTTGATTCCAGCTTGTGCTTCATCCAGCCCAGCGTTTCTCAAGATGTACTCTGCATAGAAGTTAAATAAGCAAGGTGACAATACACAGCCTTGACATACTCCTTTTCCTATTTGGAACTAGTCTGTTGTTCCATATCCAGACTGTTGCTTCCTGATCTGCATACAGATTTCTCAAGAGGCAGATCAGGTGGTCTGGTATTCCCATCCCTTGAAGAATTTTCCACCGTTTGTTGTGATCCACACAGTCAAAGGCTTTGGCATAATCAATAAAGCAGAAATAGATGTTTTTCTGGAACTCTCTTGCTTTTTTGATGATCGAGCGGATGTTGGCATTTTGATCTCTGGTTCCTCTGCCTTTTCTAAAACCAGCTTGAACATCTGAAAGTTCACGGGTCACGTATTGCTGAAGCCTGGCTTGGAGAATTTTGAGCATTACTTTGCTAGTGTGTGAGATGTGTGCAATTGTGCAGTAGTTTGAGCATCCTTTAGCATTGCATTTCTTTGGGATTGGAATGAAAACTGACCTTTTCCAGTCCTGTGGTTGAAAAAGTAGCAGGTGACTGAATTGGGAGTCACACTCGGGTCTTGGAAGTTTAGGTTTCCTGCTCTCTGCTCTCCCTGACACTGCCTTTCTATTTATCATTTAAATAAATAAACTACTGCCATGGAGCAGAGCACTGTAGTATGTTCAGTGCAGGGGGTGGGAGACGATGGTAGAAAGATGAGTAAATCTTCAAGAAGTTTCTAGGTAGAGAGAAGGAGAATCACATAATCATACACAAAGAGAAGGGTCTTCTTTGGTTGCTGTTCCTGTTGTTGTTGTTTGGCAAAACTAAGTGCACCCAGTAAGTGAAGCAATGACTGATACAGGAGTCCAGGGAGGGAAACATCACCACATCATGGGTGTCACACGAAGGATGGGCTTGGTCTGGGCAAGGCCTTGCAGCTCGGGAGTGGAGGTCAAGTAAGAAAAAGGAAAAACATGAACTTTATGTGAGAGTGATCAGAAGTAAGAGTGGTGAGAGTCAGTTGGAGATGGCTTTGAGTCCCCACTCTGTCCCTTTTGGATGACTTTGGGTCATTCACTTCCAGACCGTGTAAGCATTGGATGAGATTTCACACATAAACTCTCATCATGATACCTGGAATACACCAGTCCTCAGTAAATGGTGGAGATGCTGGTGGTGGTGGTGACATCACTGTTAACGTCATCACCATCAACCCTGCCCTCTCAGACACCACAGATTGGGTCCCTCAGGACCCCCACACTCTCCCAGCCACCCACCCAGGGGCTGATCTACAAGCCTCTTAGGAAGACTTGATTCTCCCCACTCCTCTTCTCCTTTCTAAAGTCCAAGTGCCTGCCTCTCACAATAACCATTTCCACAAACCTGACTTTCCTTCATGATCTCCCTGTTTTCTTGAAGATTCTGTAGGATTGACACCCCCAGAATGGACAGGCCTTCCCCTCAAGGATCTGGAGAGTGCCTACTACCACCCTCAGTAGCCCCGGGGCAGGTAGGAGTCCAGGCAGGGGGTGCTGGGGGGAGAGGCAACCCTAAGACTTGGCTGCTCTCCCCTGGAGCTCCTCTCCTGGTCTGCTATTACTTACTGCATGACTCTGGACTGCGTTATTAGCAGCCGAAGCTGTGGGGGACCCAGCTGCCATGAAACAGACACAAAAACAAAGAATGTGAAGCCAAGAATGAAGAGCTACAGCTGAAATCTGTGAAGGAGGCAATGTTTCTATTTGGAGCTTAAGCGACTTGCCAGCAGGCCTCCACATACCACCTCCTCCCCCACTCCGTGCTCCCTCGGCCTCCTCCAGTCCTCCACAAGTTGTCAACTAACCCCCCTGAAAGGAAGGCCAGGTGTGCCAAAGAGGGCTTTGGCTGGGAGTCAGGACCCTGGGGTCCAGGTTGGATTCTGCCAGTGATGAGCTGTGGGAACTTAGGCAAAGGATTGGATTTTTCTGAGCCTTCATTTGAAAATGATCAGACTAGTGGGTCCTCCAGCTTTAAACCTGTTACTGACCTCTTTTCTTAGCACATATTTATATAGATACACACACACACACACACATACTCACTTATCATTGAATCACATTATTTTCAACTCTCATAACAGTTATCCAGCAGTCAGTTTGATGTTAAGAGCAAAGGAATTCTTGCATTAATTCTATGGACAAAGGTTACTTTCTATAAGATATAAAATCTGATTCAAAATGATAAAAAATGTAGGTTTTAAAAATAAAAATATGTAGAGAATATGAATGGAATATTTACATAAGAAAATGTGTAGATAGGAAACAAAATTTGGCAATACATCCTCTTTATGGGTAAAACTGCAAGTGCCAATTAAAGTAGCATTAATATATTAAGATATATTGTAAATTCTTATTAATTAAGACAGAAACTTCTGCAGCAGAAACAGAAAAATGGATCAGTGCAACAAACAGAGAACTCAGAAACTGGTGTGTATGTGAATATGTAGGTGGCTTTTCACTTTCATGCATTGGAGAAGGAAATGGCAACCCACTCCAGTGTTATTGCCTGGAGAATCCCAGGGACGGGGGAGCCTGGTGGGCTGCCGTCTATGGGGTCGCACAAAGTTGGACACAACTGAAGCGACTTAGCAGCAGCAGCAGGTATACACTTGACATGTGATAAAGGTAGCAACACAAACCAATGAGGAATGACAGATGATTTAGTAGATGGTTTTGTAGAAATCAACTCCCGTATGAGCAGACATAAAGAGCCAGTTCACAAAAGTCACACAAATGTCCAACAAGCATTTGAAGAAATGCTCCAACTTACCAATAATCACAGAAATCAGACTGAAACAACCTGATACAACGTGGTAACTTTTACAGTCACCAGAAAGCAAAAACAGCTGCTGAGAGTATAAACTGGCACTGCCGTCCTAGAAAGAACCTGCCAGAGTTTAGTAAAACAAAATGTTTATTTTTCTGACCCAGTGGGTCCATTCCTAGGTATAAATCCCAGAGAAGTTATCCCACAGGTTCGTAAGTGTGCACACATTATAATGCTTCCCATGACATTGTTCAGAGTCACAGGCAGTTGGAGGCAAACTGCTTTGATCACTAAGAGAATGAATATGTTATGTGTAGGAAGTGCATGCTGTGGCATCCTATGCAGTAATAAACTAAAAAGCAAGAATAAATCTCTAAAATATATAAAAAGTCAGAAATAAAATGAGAATTATAACATAATTCCATTGATGTAAAAGAAAAAAAGATATCAAATGCATTCACAAAACCACTTTACAAGAACATATATTGCAGCACATATTGGAATGGTTCACACATATTGGAATGGTTCCACAATAAACCGTGGAAAATTCTTAGAGAGATGGGAATACCAGACCACCTTACCGGCCTCCTGAGAAATCTATATGCAGGTCAAGAAGCAACAGTTAGAACCAGACATGGAACAACGGACTGGTTCCAAATCGGGAAAGGAGTACATCAAGGCTGTTTATTGTTATCCTGCTTATTTAACTTATATGCAGAGAACACCATGTGAAATGTACATCAATACATCTGGGCTGGATGAAACACAAGCTGGAATCAAGATTGCCAGGAGAAATATCAATAAACCTCAGATATGCAGATGACACCAGCATTATGGCAGAAAATGAAGAACTAAAGAGCCTCTTGATGAAAGTGAAAGAGGAGAGTGAGAAAGTTGGCTTAGAACTCAACATTCGAAAAACTAAGATCATGGCATCCAGTCTCACCACTTCATGGCAAAGAGATGGGGAAACAATGAAAACAGTGACAAACTTTATTTTCTTGGGTTCCAAAATCACTACAGATGATGACTGCAGCCATGAAATTTAAAGATGCTTGCTCCTTGGAAGAAAAGCTATGACCAACCTAGACAGCATATTAGAAAGCAGAGACATTGCTTGGCTGACAAATGTCCATTTAGTCAAAGCTGTGGTTTTCCAGTAGTCATGTATGGATGTGAGAGTTGGACTATAAAGAAAGATGAGCACTGAGGGATTGATGCTTTTGAACTGTGGTGTTGAAGACTCTTGAGAGTCCCTTGGACTGCAAGGAGATCCAACCCGTCCATCTGAAAAGAAATCAGTCCTGAATATTCATTGGAAGGACTGATGCTGAAGCTGAAACTCCAATACCTTGGCCACCTGATGTGAAGAAATGACTCATTAGAAAAGACCATGATGCTGGGAAAGATTGAAGGCAGGAGGAGAAGGGGACGACAGAGGATGAGATGGTTGGATGGCATCACTGACTCAACGGACATGAATTTGAGTAAGCTCCGGGAGTTGGTGATGGACACTGAAGCCTGGCATGCTGCAGTCCATGGGGTCACAAAGAGTCGGACACAACTGAGCAACTGAACTGAACTGAATTGGAATGATTTTCTCCCAAACCATAATTCAAAAAGATACATGTACTCCAATTTCATTGCAGCATTATTTACAATAACCAGTACATGGAAGCAACCTAAATGTCTTTGTATACCTGCTGTATAGCACAGGGAACTCAGCTTGGTGCTCTGTGATGACCTAGAGAGCAGGGATGGGTGCCTGGGGAGTGGGAGAGAGGCTCAAGAGGGAAGGGATATATACATACACATACAGTTGAGTTGATTCACTTTGTTGTGTAGCAAAAACTGATGCAACGGTGTAAAGCCATTAAACTCCAATAAAAAATTTAAAATATAAAATATAAAAGAATGGTTTTCTACCAAAGATTTATCAGTGAGTATTCAGTTGAGAAAACAGAAATCTCCAAGAAGAAAAGGACTTAATGTAGGGATTGAGGTACTTTCAAAACTATTCAGGATTTCCCTGGTGGTCCAGTGATTAAGACACCACACTTCCAATGCATGGGGTGCAGGTTTGATCCCTGAACAGGGAACTAAGATCCTACATGTCCTGTGGCCCCCCAAAAAAGTTTTTAATTTTAATAGAAACTTTTTTAAAAAACATGTTGTATGCAGTTTGTTTTTTAAAAAGAAAACTATTGGAAAGGCCAAAGGAGTGAAGGGCAGGGAAGACCATTGCTGGTTCCCAAGTTTTCTACCAGCCTTCATGAAAAAAACAGGATGTTGATGCTGCAGCCCACAAGGACTAAAGGAAATGTCACCAATGGTTACAGCTGCATGAGCACCAAGGCAGACGATTTATGGGACAAGCCCTGAAGTCACTGCAAGATCTCACATAAGCCAAAGCTCACACATCTGCTTGCCACTACAGAGGAAAAATAATGGTGTTCTAATTCTAGTGAGGACGTCTCCCACTAGTGAAATATAAACGGAACCCCCTTCTCATAAGGGAATATGGAACATGTAAGTTTTTAGCTTAGTGATGCTGGGAACACCTGAAAAGAAGTTCAAATGGGGCTGAAGACCAGCAGACATTCTTCTGACTGCTCAGGACCCATCCACCCCCTCTGTATTTAACTTCCAAACAACAATAGTATCAGAAGCACACTTTCTGCCTAACCTGATGCAAGAGCTAACTCCTGTACAAATAAGAAGGCAGTCACCCTCTTCCCAAAAATGTTCCCAAGTGTAATATCATCACTGTAACCATCATCTAGTTCAATCACAGTTCTTCTTCAACAACATGTAATCAATCTAAAGACATGTACTTAATCAACCACAGCATATTTATATAAAACAGTAAGGGGAAAGAAGAAGGGAAATGGAAATTCCGTATTGTGTAAGATATATAAATAAAGACATACATATAAGCCTAAGACAAGAATATATGAATAGCTGCTACAGTCATCATTTTTATATCCAAGATCATAATGTTTTAACTCTTACCACAGTACCCTTTCTATAATCTCTTTGCCCTTCAGCTACCACTTTAGGCTATGGTTCTAGATCTAGTACATGTGTGCTAAGTCATTTCAGCCTTGTCTGACTCTATGCCAGCCTATGGACTGTAGCCTGCCAGATTCCTCTGTCCTTGGGATTCTCCAGGCAAGAATATCGGAGTGGGTTTTCATGCCCTTCTCCAGGGGATCTTCCTGACCCAGGGATCAAACCCATGTCTCCTGCAGCTCCTACATTTCAGGCAGATTCTTTACTGCTGAGCCACTAAAGAATGGGGAAACCCCTCTTGATCTAGTACACTGGCCCAAAACTTCATTCCTAAATGGTCTGAACTATTATTAGTGACCCTGCCTGTGTTGGGCTGCTATAATCTTTTTTTAAATTTATTTTCTAACTGGAGGAAAATTGTTTTGCAATGTTGTGTTGCTTTCTTCCATACAACAATGCAAATCAGTTATAATCTTTCATCAGATTTTTCCTGGCACGAAAGTACAACACTAACAGGCACACCTAACTCCCTGGATTCCACATATATGCTTTCTGATCCTGATTTGAAGTAGCAGCCTTATTTGAGGGTTGATTACTTTTGACAATACTGGAACCCCCTTCTGTGTCTCTTGATTCACTGACATGAGGAGAACAAAATGCGAAACTTCTGTTTCATTGTAATGTCCCCTAAAGAAAGTTTTTCTCCTTTGGGAACTAAGATCACTAAACCAACAGAGACTAAAGATTCAGGCATATGAAGCAAATTTTTGCAAGAGGAATAATGATTGTTAAAAATAATAATAACCTGCAGGAGCCTGAAAGGGAGAGGAGTTTGAGGAGAATGGATACATGCATATGTATGGCCGAGTCCCTTCACTGTTCATGTGAAACTATCACAACACTGCTAACTGGCTATGCCCCAGCACAAAATACAAAGCTTTCAAAATAAATAATAAAATGGATAACCAACAAGGACCTACTGTACAGCACATGGAACTCTACTCAATGTTATGTGGCAACTTGGATGGGAAGCAGGTTTGGAGGAGAATGTATGCGTGTATATGTATGACTGAGTCCCTTCTCTGTTCGCCTGTAACTATCACAACACTGTTAATCAGTGATACCCAATACAAAATAAAAATTTAATAAAAGTAACAATAGTGCAGGGATTTCCATAGTCCAGTGGTAAAGAATCTGCCTTGCAATCAAGGGGACTTGGGTTTGACCCCTGGGCGAGGAACTAAGATCCCACATGTTGCAGGTCCACTAAGCCCATGCTAGAGACCATAGCTAAAGAAAGCCCATGCACTGCAACGAAGACCCAGCACAGTCAAAAACAAAAATAATAATGCAAGAAGCCATCACTCCTTTTTCCTAGTCTTAGTCCCCAGCCAAGTGTAATCTGGCTATGGGAGAAGACACATCACAAATTGGTCACTTGTTCAAAGTATATGATGTATTTGAGAGTTCTCCACCCATCCAAGTTTTGTGCTTCCTGCTGGGCACAATAACTAGTCTTTGCTAAGCCATGCTGTTGCTGCTGCTGCTGCTAAGTCGCTTCAGTCGTGTCCGACTCTGTGCGACCCCAGAGAGGACAGCCCACCAGGCTCCGCCGTCCCTGGGATTCTCCAGGCAAGAACACTGGAGTGGGTTTCCATTTCCTTCTCCAATGCATGAAAGTGAACAGAGAAAGTGAAGTCGCTCAGTCGTGTCTGACTCTTCGCGACCCCATGGACTGCAGCCTACCAGGCTCCTCCGTCCATGGGATTTTCTAGGCAAGGGTACTGGAGTGGGTTGCCATTGCCTTCTCCGTGCTACCATTCTATAAAACCAGGCCCTTCTATGGGAGGAAATACAAAAAAAAAATGAATCTTATGGGCATGAAAGTACTATCACATTTTTTTGTTGTACAATTAGTTACTTGGTCAGAAACAATATATGATGGAATGCCATATGGTGAATAAGGCGTTTGCT